>NW_005054373.1:527269-545285 GCF_000277835.1 Geospiza fortis | reverse complement strand
TCCTCCTCCATTTTCTGCCATGATGTTGGCACTTTGGGATTGGTTTAGAGTAGAAGTGCACTGTCTAACACAGGTGATGGGTATTGGGAATCAAGAGTAAATATGTTATACGTAGTTTGTAGTACAAAAGGACAACACCGCCTCGGGAGCGGTCAGAGTGCCTGTGGCTGCCTTGCTGAGCAGGTCTAGGCTGGGCAGAAAGAAAATTTTATAGATAAGAATTAATAAACAACCTCAAGACCGAAAAGTGAAGAGTCCAGACTCGTTCTTCAGCCACACAGGCCAAAACAGAGACATCCTGCACATCTTGGGGCTGCAATTATCAACAGCAACCCAAGACCAGACATTGCCCCACAGCAGCCATTTCAGCAGAGGACCTGGGGCAGAGCTCTGTCAAACCAGGAAAGGAGCAGTGGGGCAGTTTCAGTTCCGTGAGTGGCTGTGACCAAGCTGTGCATCACAACCTGAAAATCCCCACTGCACTTCCACAGGAGGAATTACACAGCTCTGCTTCCAGCCTTTGGGCTTCCTGTGACACATTTGGCTATTTTTTTCATTTCTGTGCAATATCCTTGAACAAATCAGGAGGATCAGTCATGGCCTTTAACTGGGAAATTGGTGGGCCAGCATTGCAAGGCTTGTCCCACAGCCCTGTGGGTTCCCTCAGCAGGCATTGCCACAGCTTTCCTCAATGCCAGAGGGGACAGCCAGAACCATGGTCTGATGAAATCTGTCCTGCTTCTGCCATGCTGGAAATCATTCCCCTCTAAAGACACCACTCCAAAAAATCTACATTGTCCTGCGTGGCTGGTTTTGGAGATTATGATTTGTGCAGAGCTGGGAGCAGACCTGCAATGACCAGCTCAGGCCCTGGTTTATGAGATCCATAAATGAGATCCTGAAGGAGTTTTGTGAGCCTTTCTTTTCAAAGGGGGTCTGTATTCTTGCACCCTTTGCAACACTCACTTCCTGTCCACTCAAAGCAGATGTTGAAATCTACAGTAATTCTCAGTACACTCATTAAAAACGAGTCTGTGGTTCTTTTTTGCTTCCTCTTCCAATAATTTTCTTGTCTCCCTCCTCTTCCAGGATAAACCTCCCACACCACTGGTGTGAGGGGGTTCCCTGAGCTCAGTCTGTGCCACCACTGTCCCCAGGGCCCAGCACAGCCTCACCTGCCCCTCTCTGCCACCAGGGAAGGGAGGGGAAATGGAAAGAGGGGTGGCTGTGCAAGCCCCAGGGTCTCAGGTCTCACTTTAATTAGAGGCAGAGATCACAGAAGATAATGAGAAGGTACAGGAGAGCTCAGCTTAAAGCAGGGCTTTGATGAGAACTCACATCTGCCAGAGGCACTGTGCCCAGAGGGCTGGTGGGTCAGAGCTGGGGGTGGGAATGGGATTTTCCTCTGCTTTGCACACCCCAGCTCTGGGAATGACTCCCTTGCTCATCCACCAATCCAGGGATGCTCCCATGGGTGGGATGCAGTTCATGGAGACACAAAATCTCAGCACAGGGCTGGTTAAACGGGGCCTACAAATGGAGCAGCTGCCAGGGACCATCCATTGTCAGTGACCAACACAAACCCAACGGTGCTGTAAGAGCAGGAGTTGGGCTTTCATCCAGCCTTGTCATCCTGGCAGTTCTCCAGGCTGCCTGTGCTGTTTGACCAGCTGAGTGAGCTGTTCCATTAATTTTCCCTGAGGAAAGTCCACTGGGAAGCTGCTGATATGGAGAGGAAGAGACAAGGGCTGTGTTGTCTGCCCAGCCACCGAGCTGGAACGCTGCCCACAATTTCCAGAAAACCCAAATGTTAGCTCAGGAAAAGAGAGGCTGCTTGTGGCTGGCTTTTCCTAGTGAGAAAATTTTCCTTTGCATTGCATTTAGCTGGAAGAATGACATCCTCCAGCATCCCACAGAAAATGGCTTTCCTGGAAGAGGGCAGAGCCTGCAGTCAAACCCTTCCTGGTGCTTTCAGGGGAAATGTGTCCTCAGCATTCCTGGACAATTTCAGCACCGTGTGAGAATCTGAATGGAATATTGTTTACATTTTGTTATTTAATAAACAAGTTTTTTTCCACTTTTAATAAATAAAAAAAAATTACTACCAAAATAAAAAAAAACTACCAATAAAAATCCACCATATAAATACCCATATCCTCAAAAAAAACCCCAAAATAATAAATCTACCAGTAAAAATCCACCATATAAATACCCATATCCCCAAAAATAAAACCAATAACAACAACAAAACAATAAACAAATAAAACCAAACTACAAAAATAAACACATCAAAAATAAACCTAAATTAACGACACAAAAAGAAATTATTCCTACATCAATAAACTCATAATACCTCAAATCATCAGAATAAAAATGCCACCTATAAATAAACACAAAACCAAAAAATAAATTTAACCATAATCAATATTTCACAAATTATCCACAGCTATAAAACATATACTACCATCAAACAAACCAACCAAATAAAATCCCTATAGCATGGTGGGCTATAGGATGGGCTGGAGAGCCAGGACACAGCACTGTGGAATTACTGATGATGAAATTCGGTCTTGATAACTACAGAATAAAACACTTTTCTGTTGAGGAAGAAGTGGAAAATCAGTTTGAGGGGGTTCAAAGCATAAGGATCACCTCCCATCCTGACTGCCACTCATCCCCTGGATTTTGGGGAGTGGCTTTCATTCAAAGTGCACAGAAATCCCTCAGATTTCACAAAATAAGGTGTTGGGCTCCAGTTTAGTCCTTGTCATGGCCCCCTGCTCTTCACTCCTCCTTTAGCTCCATCCCTCAAGAAAAGCCTTTCTCCTTTACAGTTCTGTCTGGAACTTGTTAGGTTTCTTCAGCTGACACTCCTCCTCAATTTCAACAAAAAAAATATTGCTCCTCTCTTCACCCAGATAGCATCTCAGTCTCCACATGAACCATCAAAAGCCAGTGAAACACCCTGGGAAAATAATAAAAAAACCCAAACAAACAATAAAATTAATTAAAATTTTTCATTAATTCTTTTCAACTCCAGCAAGATTTTAAGAAGCCACACTTTTAAACATGAAAAGAAGTTACTGAAATAACTGCAATTTCACTTTTTAAAACAGCGTATTTTAATTTTTTTTAATATATTTTGATCAACAAAACCACTTTTTACTTAAAACTGCCTCGCTACAAAAGCAAGGATTGGCTTTCACTCCTTTTTGATCCTTAATGAGACAGAAATGCTTTGGGGGTTCGGGTAGTTGCATAAATTTTATGTAATGTGGTTGGCTTGGGGTTGGTTTTTTCTTTCCTAAAGGTCAGTCAATCAAAAAAACACCCCTCATTTATCTGTAATTTGCAATTATGAAGTCAGACCCTCCAATTCCCTGGGAATGCCCCACTGCTGACCCTTGGATGAGCAGTGCTGCTTGGGTCCCTTCCAGGGAAATTGCTCCCCTGGTGGGACTGAGACTCCAACCAGTTTCACTGGGCCAAGGCCTTGGAGCAGCTCCAAGCCTGTGTCTCAAATGGGAAAGCCTGGCACACAAAAAATACAAATTAAAAAAAATAAAAAAATAGAGGAACACACACCCAATTCTGCAATATTGCACATTAAAAAAGCCTGCCTTGCAGCTCCTGCTGATATTTCTGCCCCCACTGTGTGAATTATTAATATTTAGTATCTGTGACTCACTGATATTTACCTTAGGAGGTATTTTTGTAAAGTTTGAGTGTTGTCTCGGTGTGGGAGCTAACGGAGGCTCCTGTTGTTCCTGCCCAGGGAGCCCTCCCTGAACAAACGTTCCTGGTCACTGTTCAAACTGGGCTCTTCTGGGGCCCTGACCCTGCGAGGCTGAGCCCTGAGGCTGCCAGGGATGGCCCTGCTGGGACACAGCTAATTTTAAACCTGGGCAGAGGAAAAACCTGGATTTTACTGGCAAAACTGTCCCAGCCGGACGCTGTGCTCGGATTACGGGAAGAGCACACACTCAATCCCTTTTTTGGGTACTTGGCATTGATTTTATCTGGAGTCATGTGTTGTATAAGAGAAGAGCAGAGACTTCACACAACTCTCTCCTGCGTCAGTGCAGGACACCCAGGGTGTGTTGGAACCCAGGACATTGCTCTGGCTGCCCTGGGTGACCCCAGACCCTGGCAGGGGCTCAGAGACCTTGGCACGGAGTCACAAACACCTGTGCCTTTGATTTTAGCCCATGGGAACAATTCCCAACTGTGTGTGAGGAGTTACAAGCCTCAAGAGTTTGAATGGAATGATAGTGAGTTTATCACAGGGTGAAAAAGTAGAATTTTGGGGTTTTAGAATGGGGGCTCAAGAGGCAAGATGGAAGAATCTGGGTGTGTCCTTTCTGCTTCTACTCCTTCTTCTCCTTCTTGTCTTTCTTCTACTTCTTCTCCTTCTACTTCTTCTCCTTGTCCTCCATCTTCTGCTGGGATGGTGACACTTCTGGATTGGTTTAGAGTAGAGACAGACTGTCTAACATAGGTGATAGGTATTGGAAAATTACTGTAAATAAAGTACACGTAGTTCTTAGTATAAAAAGCCAACACCATCCCAAGGGCAGGGACTGTGCCTCAACCCAACCTGCTGGACAGAGCTCAGCAGGGCAGAGAAAGAATGGAACAGATAAGAGAAAATAAACAACCTTGAAAAGCAAAGCTGAAGAATCTCAACTTCTTCTTTGGTCACGGGGCTGGGAAAAAAGAGACTTTCTGATGCCTCAGGAGCCATTTCAGCAACATAAAACCTGAGAGGGGCAGGGAGGACCCTCCACTCCAAGCCCTCCCGTTGTGCCACACCGTGCCCACAGCCAAGGGGACAGGGCTTGACCACTTTTCCAGTAACTCTCCTTAAAAGTGCATCATTTTCTGGAACTGCATCCAGAGCTGTCCACAACATCAACTGGAGCTGGCTCCTAAAGTCCTTGTCTTGGTCTAGACGTGAATTTTTGGAGCTCATGAAAACTTGGGTGTTTTCATCATTTTATGGCTCTCATTAAAATGGCCGGGGTCCAAACAGTTCCCCATTTAGTGTTTGGATTTGCAGAGACCATTGTTTGCTGATCATGAAGCTGTTCCCAAGGAGAGCATTGTCCAGCTCTGGGCTGCTCAGCTGCCTGCATCTGTTTTGCTGTAAGCTTTTGGGCCAGCTCGACTTCCCTGGTGTCTTTGGAAAGGCACTCCCAGCCTGCTGAGCTGGCCAGCTGCCCCCAGACGCCTGAGATGGTTTCATGACTCTGCAGATGAGAAAATTTCCATGGTCTGCCTCTCCCCACGCAGAGCCTGTCCTCAGATGGTGCTGCACGCCTGGCACAGGGAGGAGATCTCTCTGTGCCTGTGCTGCTCTGCAGCAGCCAGTGCCCAGTTCTGGCTCTGTGACACCTCCAGGGGATGCCCTAAATCACCCCTTCCTTGCCAGCATTTCTAAAGGTTGTCCCCATTATTTTATCTCAGACACAACCGCCACAGGTCCATCTGTACCTCAGAATTCATCTCTCTGCCAAAAGACCTTAAAAAAAAAAAAAACAAACAAACAAAAAAAACCCTGAACAACAAAGACTTAAAAGAACAATGACTATTTTTTACCATGACTGCCATGACACTGCACACCTTTATCTAGACTTCTTCTGCCATCTCTATGTGTATCACCCATGTGAAAACGACAGTCCCTGCTTGTGCTCCATCCTGGTCCAAACAGAGGACAGCCTGTCCCACATGATGGAATTTTTCCTTTAACTTGGAAAATTATAGGAAAATGAAAATGTTTCCTTTAACTTGGAAAATTATAGGAAAAAAACACCTGGGAGGACCTCCAAGATATTTTCCAGTCCATCCTCCACTCAAAGCAGGATCTCATTTTAGGAGCTGCCATCCAGAATAGTCTTAAAAACCTGGACTGGTGGCCTGAAAAGAGCACACAGGTTCTGATCCAGCCAGAACCCTTACCAATGGTCTTGGTGGTTCCTACTACATTTTAAGGCCATCCCTTCCCAGTGGAGTTTCTTTGGGCATGAAGAACCCTCTCTACTGTACCTTTACACACCTCAGGCATCTTCTTCCTCACCTTTTCCATCCTCAGAGATCTCTCCTGCCTTCTCAGGAGCTGCTTTGGCTCTCAGGTCTCTCTTTCTCTCCTCCTGGACTTCCCACAGCAGGATGAATATTTTCCAGGCAGCAGCAGGACAAACCAGACAATGTCATATTGCACCAGAGACCTGAACAGAGGAAGAAAAGTTGAAAGGTTTCTCACCTGCCTTGCTGATCCTTTCACACCTGATATGATTTTTATCTCCTTGGCCATAATGTGATGGTTTTGACTCTTCATCTCATTTGGGCTGAGTTGTTCTTTACTGGTTGGTCTCCATCTTTTATTATTCCTTGTACTCTTCCCTTCCAAGCGCCATCTGATTTTTCAGCCTGTTTCTTCCAGCACAGGTGCTGATGCAGTTTTGGAGCTCCCTGCATTGATATAAACAATATTTTCATTACAAACACATCAAGTAAGATGGGATGAACACCCCTACCTCCTACAGTCAATCTCTATTGGGTTTTGCTCTCTTTTTTTCAAACTTACAAAGCCTGCTCTCCTGGTGGAGAGGGAAATTAGGCTGCTTTTGAGATTTGTTTCTGACAAACTTATCCTCTGGCCCCTGGGTTTAGTTCATAGTTGGTATTTTCTCAGCTTCCACATGTGCAAAAGACAGATGTGCAGAAACAAGCCTTGAGGCAGCTACTGAATAAAAACTTCAGATATCAGTCAAGCCCCCCTCAGGACAGTTGTATGTGTTGGCAGGTCCCCCCTTGGGCTCATGGTCACCCACAGCCCCTCAACCACAGGACCCCAAACCTGACAGAATCAGCCCTTGGAGGACACCCCAAAGCTCTGGGTTTCTTTTGCTCCCTCCTTCTTTCTGCTCTCATGTTCCACCTGCACCTCCTGACTTCTCCCCCTCTATAAATATCCCTGTACTCCTTTTGACACTGACTCTCCCTGCCATGTGCTGGGCTGTGCAGTGGCTGAGGGACGCTGGGGACAGCCCTCCCCGGGGTGAGGAGCAGAGCAGCAGCATAAAGCAGACCTTGTGTGTTGACTTAACTCCCTAACCCAATTTTAACCGCCGTCAACAAGATAGAAGGGTGGTTTCTGTTTACACTGAGGCTTCTTTACACTGCTCTCCCCACACCCTAAAGTGGCATAAATGCCTCCTAAGTGCCTTAAAGTAGGTCCTTGGTGTAAATGAGAGCCAACCCCATCGTTTGCAAAGTGGCTTTGAAAACACTGGGGGCGCACCCTATAAATGACTGTGGGTTTTTGGAAGGACACCCACCCCAAGGCATGCCCGTGCTATACATAGGCTCTGATGAGCTCAGCACGGGCTGAGGAGCAGCCAGCAGCAGGCAAAGCAATCAGCAACGAGATATTTGTGCCTGAAGCAGCAAGCAGAGAGAGCCTGGCTGCTTGTTGATCTCCAGGGATTCCTAGCAATGTGGGAATATCAGATCTGCCACCCTCGCCCAGCTCCACGTGGGTTTCTCTTTCCTTTCCGCTCTACTTTCCTTCACCCTGCCTATCTTTATGCCTTCTCTGCTAGAGCAGAATCTGGATCTCATCCCAGCTGGGGAAAAAAAATTAATTAATATTTCTCCTGGCTGTGTGCTCCCTCTGAGCCTTGCCTTACCTGGTTTTCATACCTGTTGTACAGGAAGCAGCTCTGTTTGCTCTCACTTGTGATAACACCAATTTCTGCTGGACAAGCAGAGGGTAAAGCCCAGGGCTCAAGCAGGAGGAGACAAAACCAGAGACAGTGTCAAAGCATGGCAAGCTGGCCCAAAGGATGGGTTAGGTTCAGCCCTAAATTTTGTGTATTTTGCTGTTTTGCTCTCTAGGCCAACCAGGACCTAAATTTTACCACAGAACTCCCAGAGTCATAGAATGGATTTGGTTGGAAGGAACCTTAAATACCATCAGGTTCCAAATCAGAGAGTGGGGCATTTTGTAGCACCAACAAATAAGATATCAAACAACTGTTGCCATTAATGGGATGCTCTAGGCAGCCTCACAATAACCAACAGCCTGAATTCCCCTCTCTGCTTACCTTGAATTCCTGAATTCCCCTCTCTGCTTACCTTAAAGCTCTGCTTGGGAAAATTTTCCCAAATGTTTTCAGCAAAGGAGATATTTTTGCAGCAGTAAGAATGGGGGAAGGAAAGCACAAAGTAAATTCAAACAGGCAGTTTGGAATTGCAGAGCACGCAGGAGCCATGAAACTTGCCTTTGACAGAAATCACTGGCAGGGCAATAATGAGGTTATCTCATCAGTCCTAGGCTGGGATTTACAGGGAAATATTGTTCAACCAGAACTGCATCAGCCCAGCCATGGCATAAAGCAAACATGTCTGAATTTAACATTAATCCTCTTGTATAGGTAATGAAAAACACAAATTTCATGGCCTGGTCAATCAGGACCCCATCCCATGGCCCAGCCCATATTTTTGGTCAAAACCCATCTGGTGTTCATTGTCTGGAGGATGAGTTATGAACCTCCCTGTGTTGCTCCTTTAACCAAATGGGATTGGATTACCAGGAAAATCTTGGTTTGATTTGTGGTGCTGTCAGCAAGGATGAGCCTGGAGAAAATTTCAAAGGGAATTGCAAAATCTGAATACTTTTCCTTTCAAAAAATGAATTCACACCAGCCTGCTCAGGTGGGGAGGAGTTCACCTCTCTTGTATTTTGCAGCACTAAATCATTAAACACTATTTCCAACCCATCAATCTAGCTCAGCCCTAATGTTGCAGGGATTCAAAGACAGGCAGTGATTTTCCCTTACTCTCAGTATGTTTCACTAAGGATACCTCTTATTTCTGGTGGGGTAAAAACTGAGTTTTAATGGGTACTGGGCAGTTTATTTGTTTGTGGAACAGGCTTTGCACATCCCAATCTCATTTGGAGTCTCCAGAGGACACTCCATTCCCCAGGATTAATCCCAAATAGCTCTTCTAAACACCAACTCAACTCTGGCTGAGCATTAAAGACAAGGGAAGCATTCATTCTGGGAAGGTTTTATTTCACAAATAATTCAGAAGTCAAAAGAAAATGGAAGGGTAGGGAGGAAAAGATATTTTACAATTCTGTATTTAGACCAAAAAAAAATCTAGTTTATAAACAACCACGGCCCCTTGGAAAACATGCAAAGGCACACAAAAATTTACAAGTAACTTTTATACATAGGAAGTAAAATACACCATTTTTCATAGAAAAAAAAAAAAAAAAAAGGAAAGCAACTCTGTGAACTGGCCCTAAATATTTAGACTGCACAAGTGACAAACTGGAGCCTCCTCAACCAGCTGTTGGCTGGAAGTCGTAAAATAAGGAATGAGTGGAGCCAAGGCCCCACCAGCACAGGCTCTGGATTTCACCCTGGTTGTGTTTCCTGGAGATTGGGCTGAGCCAGGTGTTCTGCAATGGCCAAGCCATTGCTTCCAACCTCCAAATTATTGGAGAAGAACAACCAGGCAGCGCCAGCTTTGGCTGCACCTGGATGCTTCAGGTGCTGAGGAGGAGAGGGCCTGGTGAGATACAGACGTGATGCATCTTTAAGCTGCACTGAAATATAGCAGGCTGAGAAATGTCTTGGTATCAGAAATAAAATCTGTCAATATTTGGCTAAAAAAACTGGTACTGTCCCACCTATTCATGAATAGCTAGCACACATGATTGCGAGTCATTGATAGGTCATGACTGCCTTGGAGGACCTGATCACCCCTAATTCTGGGGGAGGTATGTTTAAATTAATAGCACCCAGGACCTCGAAAAATATTTGTGTAGTAAAGTCACAATTTCTCTTTTGTACAACAAATACAAAAATAAACAGATACAGACTTAAATTAACATCGGCTTCTAAAAATCCAAACCAGTTGGCTGAAGATAAAAATACGCAATTGTAACTTGAATTAAGCATTTTAGGATATTTCTGTTGGAATAATAACCCTTCCCCTGTCCCCTTTCTGTCACCTAGGTACATCCCCAGCTGTTTGGATTTTTATGTGCTCTCAGTAATCCCCTGGGTTTTACTCCAAGAGCCCTCACAGTCCTTTCCATCACCTTCCATCCGTAATTTTCATGGATCCCACACTAGAGTCGAGGTGTTTTATGTGCTCCTGCAGTCCCCATGAACCTGACTGCACCTCTCACTCTCCCCAGTTCCATCCCCAGCCCATTTGGCCCGGGATTCTGGGATTTGGTCCCAGATTCTTGCTGCAGTGTTGGATGGGCTGGAACCAGACCATGCTCACCCCAGCGCTTCACAGCGGGCAGAAACCGGGGAGCTTCTCCTCACTGCCAACATCTCAAATGCTCCCAACCAGCAGCTTTTCTAGGATATGTTCCAGCTGGTTTTAACATCAATTTATTTAGTAAGAAAAGGAAATGGTTCAGTTTTCCTATCTAAAGTCAATACTGTACACCTTGGACGACAATACTACATAAACAAAGATGACATGAAGGCTCACTACTCTCTATCCACCCCAAAAGTGGCTTTTCTGTGCAGCATTTTTGGAGACAGTGAAATGCAGCTCCAATTTCAGGTTTTACAAAAGGTTTCTTTCCAAATTCAGATTTTATGGAGAAATAAATCCCAGTGGTGGGACAAACTGAGTGATAAATGTCACTTAAATGCCATTTCCTTGCTGATTTCATGGTGTTTACAGAATTAAAGAAGAATTTAATCGTATAAATGCTTATGTCTGTCTAGATTAAACCAAACATGTTCTGGGCCTAAGAGCAGCTGTGAAACATCTGCCAAACAGAGGGAAATATTTTCCCATTTGTTATCCAATATTACAATTCAGTTATTGAACGGAAGGACTGCGCATTTACAAGAACTGAAGAACCACTGTTGGCTTTGTCTGCTCATGACTGATGAAGTTACTGCACGTGTGTGTATCAAAAACCCACCAGATTTGTGTTTAGACCAATCATAAAAATTCATTTCCAATATGCAGCAGAGAATGTCCTTCTGCCTTAAAAAAAGCAGCTCATGCTGAGCCCTTCTCTTGGCTTTGAAATGAATTTGAGTGCATGTCAAGACAAAAATATCAAAATATGGGATAACACCAAAATATGGGATTACAACACCTTATTAGTTTTGCAAAACCCACCATCCTGGATATCAAATACTCACAGGTACAGCATTGTGTTGGCTTCACAATTGGAAATTCCTGGAAAAATTAATCTACCCCAATTTATGCTGCACCTTTAAAGTCTCAGAACTGCACACACCACAAGGAGCTTCACAAAGGGAAAGTGAACCTGTTTCCTACAGATGCAACCATTCCTAGCAGAAATAAGATTAATTTTATCACTACTCAACTACTATAAAACAACCAGCACTGCTGTATAAACCAATACACTGCATTTAACTGAAGTTATGGCATGAAGTATAGGATGAGATGTGCCAGCACAGGAGCCCCAATTCTCTGACTGCTCAGAGGTTGCCAAAATACCTGGGAGTGTTTGACCAGCAAACACCAAACCTGCTCTTTGGATGATCTGGTGGCCTCATTTTCTGCAGTGAGGATCTCTGCCACCGTTTTACACCCTGCTCCGGGCCCATAAAACCTCAATTTTGGCTGCCAAGAACATCCCCAAACCCCATCACTTGAGGTATCCAGCAGCCTCACACAGATGCTGCACGTCACCTCAGTGGGAAAACACCACTTTTTATGCTTTTTTGCACAGAAACTATCCAACATGCACAAAATCACTCTGCCAAAGCCCATCCTCTCCCCAGACAATGCAATTTTTCAATGAGTTTCTCATTTCAAAGTGTCCAGAGCACCTGGACAGCCGTTCACTCCCGAGTCTGCTCATCCTCACGCCCATCCCAGGAGAAGCTTCACACCCTAAAAACACCATCCAGGGCCAGGCTGAGATCCCTGAATCTGCTGCACATGGAGCCACCACCATCCTGTGTAGCAACACCTCTGGTAAAACGAAACCTTGAACAGTTTATGGTCGCTGAATGCCCCTAGAGAAACAAAAAACATGAGACAAAAAAGATACAACGCTGCACGGGTGCGATGAGATGCCAACAGCTGAGTCAGAACCTGGGGTCTTTTTTTGGGGTTTTTTCTTTTTTTTTTTCCCCCTTTTCTTTTGGAGTTCCCTGAAGGAGATGGGCAAGGAGGGTACGGGCAGAGCTGATGCCGTTCAGAGGAGCTTTTGGCGTCTCTGGAGATCAACAGAGAGCTCTCCCAAAGGAACCTGCACCTTCCCTGGGGGTCTTTTACTGCTTCACAGCAAAGATTCGGAAGGCATTCCCATCTGAAGGGTTCTTCAAGCTGGAGACAAAGAAAAAAAGAAAAGAAAACCAACATGGAATGAATCAAGTGAACACGACACAGACCCAAACAGGCAGCTCTGAATTTCTCCTATCTCTTTCCTACCAGGAGCAGGAGAAAGACAAAGGATGAAAAAGAAGTGGCACAAATCCATGGTTGCGACTTTTTTTTATGTTTTTAATCTAAATCTGTAGTGCTAATGCCAAAAAAAGGAGCTGGAAGACAACAGGCTCTCTTACAGCCCTAGCTTTTATCCAAGGAACACTGTGCTCCCTTGTGCAGAGATTCAGGCGTAAAGAGGAATATGTTTTCCTAACAAAACCGTTGTCAAATAGGCTGGCAGGTTCCCAGGGCCTGTCTGGCTTGGCTCCTAGTGCTGGGAGTGGGAATGGCCCATCAGCTCATGTTAAATGACAATAAATACAGATATTCCTTTTCAACCTGCAGAGGTGTCCCCAGCTGCTCTGACTCTGAGCTGCTTGGGGTGGATGTGTGCATGGGGAAAGGGGGTGTTTCTATTCCCAGGTCCTACAGCACTGAAAAAACCCAGGAAAAATACAAAATTTCATATTCCCACAAGATAAACATTGCAACAAGTGTAAGGACGCAGTAAATCCCAAAGGAAGACTTTTCCCATACCTGTTTGGGTGTGTATCTTTACCCAAGGTTATTTCCAGTGTCCTAAAGGGTGAGGGTTCACCTTAATCTTGGAAAAGCTGTTTCACTGTCTGGTGGATCTCACAGCATGAGGCTGCTCCTTATTGCTGAGTGTAAATAACACTTTCCAAATGTTCATCCCCACTGTGAGAAGGTCTCTGGTTTCCCTCACCCTTCAGATCAGCACTGGCTGCTCACATTGCACATCCCTGAGAGTGAAGGGATTTATTCTTAGCTAGGGCACAGTTTGCCATCCCAGTAAAAAGTTGTCTTTGAGTATGAAAGATAAGTGAAAGCGAGACTGAGATAAAAATAATTCAAAGGAATAGGAGGCTTTTCACCTAAATCCAATTTATCAATTTGGAAAATGCTGACCCTGGTAATCTATATTAAAACCCCCATATTTAAGAGCTACAGCTTTCATGACTTAGTCTGCTTTTATTTCTTGAGATGCTCCAAAGCATTCTGGAATATCCACTGTTAGAATAAAAGCAGAAAACTTGATAGAATTTCTTATGCTCTTTATAAAAGAACTGCACAGAGCAGACAGAGTTAGCAGTGACCAAAACCTCCCTAACTGTGGGAAATTCTGTACTTGGGAAGATAGCCCTGAGAAATCAGTGCCATCACACCAATATCTGAAAAAACACATAACAGATTGAAAGAGAAGGCTCAAATTAGGAAGGACTGGATGAGCTGTGACTGGATTGTTGTGGTCATGAGGAGCTGCAGGATTTTGGGAGCACAGATTTGCAATTGGTCACTGAAACCAGCATGGCTGACCCTAGAGAAACTACAATAAATACCTACAAGAGTGGCAAATTCATCCTCAAAAAGTGTTTGATCATGTCTCAAGAGGTTAATTTAGTTCTTTCAAAGAGAATAGAGGACATAAATCAACAAATAGAAATGAATGTCACACCCAGAATTGAATGGAAATCCAAATTACGAAATCCAAATTACAAATCCAAATCGCGACCTGGGCTGAGAACTGAAAATACCTGTGCTTACCTCCTGATGTGCCAAACACACAGCAAAACGTATTAACATGGACTTGTGCTGTGACAAAATCTAACAAGGTTTGCTTAACAACATTTCACAGCAGCCTGAGCACAGCTCCTGGCTGGGGGAGGAAGGAGCAGGACAACACGCTCCATTTGCTTGGCTGTCACAACTCACAGTGACACTGGGAAGTCACTTCTTCCCAAGTCCGTCGAGCTGGTATCTGCTGACTTTCCCAGGCAGCTGAAAACACTGGAAAAGAAGAGGGAAGTGCAAAGGAGGGAGATCCCACCTGTCTGACTGGACGCCGTTCCTTAAGGAGCCCACGTAGGTTTTCTTCTTCTCTACAGGCATCACGTCCACAAAGCCTCCTCTTTCATCTGAAATGACCCCTGCGTGCACTGCAGTTTTGCAGATACTGGAGCTCTGAAAAATATTTAATTGTTTTGACTTATGCACTGTCTATATTTTATTTATGAAGACTTATCAATTCCATCAACACCAAGAGAAACAGGGAGTAGACAAAGGAACAGTTATGAAACAGCTTTGTCCCTCTTTTGGACAAACTAGGGACTAGATCTTGCAGGTATGTCATAATCCCTGGGTGAAATAAGATCCACCATCACCACAGAGGAGAAACAGATTTTCCATTGTTCTGAGGTGGAGCTGCACCTGTGAGATCATCAAAGAATCATGGAATGGTTTGGGTTGGAAAGGACCTTAAAGCTCACACACCTTCCACTGTCCCAGGCTGCTCCGAGCTGGCCTTGGACATTTCCACAGCTTCCCTGGAAAACCTGTGCCAGGGCCTGCCCACCCTCACAGGGAACAATTCCTTCCCAACATCCAGTCTAAAGCCACACTTCTTCACCTTATCCAGGGCCAAGAGTGAACTGAGGACAACTTTCCAGCCAGTGCCTCTTGGGACTGCCCCAGAGAAACCCCTGAGGTGAAACTCTGTGCTAATGACAGCAAAGGTTATTCACAGTTTCTTGGAAAGTAAATGCTTCTCCTGAATGAAGGTAAATGATCACTAATTATCTGGGGCAGCTCACATCCTTCTTTCTAGGAATGACAGAAGGGCTGCCCCCTTTGTCGGGTGTAGTTTTTGGATGGGCATTACCCCATAAAACACCAAATGTGGAGGGAGATTACACTTCTGGAAAGACCAAAGCTTCTCTGTTGCACATCCCAGATGTGCAGTCAGAAGAGCTGGAGGAACACAAACCAGCAACAACTGATGACTAAGCCCCCAAAACATCCAGAAAAAGGGAGCAAAAGCACAGAAGGCTGAGGGATAGTGTAAACTTGGCCATCAGCTCTCTGCAGGGTTTACATACAGCAAGCTGGAAGAACAGAAAGGAAAAACCAACTCTGCACAGCAGAACTGCAGCAGGTGAAAATCCCAAGCCCAGAAGTGCCCTGATTGCTAAAAATCCAAGTACCACAAAAGCAGTGCCAAGTGCAACTGTTCCCGTTGCGTAAGTGGGATGCAGCCCATGCTGCCTCCCTGCCACAGCCATATATGGCAGCTCTTGTCCCCTATATATATATTTATCACTTTGGATGGCCTATCTCTTGGCAGCTCTCAGAGTTTTGAGTGCTAGTTTGGTATTTTGCTTCTATATATGGTCAATGGAGCAAGAGAATGCTGTGTTTGGAAGTTATGCAGTGAATTTGCCCTAATATGCGGTGGGAAATCTATAAATCTAAAACTGGCTCATAAAATTAAACTGTCCTGGATCAATTTGCAGCACTCTCCACTGGGAGACATCCTGAACAATGTTCTTTTCAAAGCATTCCTGTTATTTTTTTTTTCCAGGACTTGCTGTTCCGCCGCTCACTCAAAGCTCTGACCAACAGATTTACCCCAAACCTCCTCTTATCACTCTGTTGGATTACAGCCCTCTCATGTCCCAGGCCACGCTGTGCTTTGATTAATTAATTGCAGAGCTTTTGGAAGATGAGATATTACAAGAATAAGGCCTTCCCTTCCAGGTCCAGGAGTACAGCAGCATGGGCAATAAAACAGTTTTCCATGGTGAAGCCCCTTGGGATGCTCTGGAGACCAATTCCTGATGAAATGAGCCCCAGGGCACACACCATAAAATGACAACACACTTTATAGTGGGTCATTAACAATAATCTCTGACTATGAGCTTAATCACCCAGAATTTCCTCACTAGTGTGACTGGTTAAATCACTACGTTCATATCTCCTGAGAGCTGACTCCCAACTCAGTTTGCTCTGGTGACAAACTCCTGCCTCTGTGCAGGCCATCCATCCATCCATCCATCCATCCATCCATCCATCCATCCATCCATCCATCCATGCATCCCTCCATCAATCATCCATCTATCCCTCCATCCATCATCCATCCATCCATCCATCCACCCATCCGTCCATCCACCCCTCCATCTATCCATCCCTCCATCCATCCACACCTCCTCCTCCATCCAATCACTGCACAACTGTAGATAAAGCCTTATCTCAAAAGTTGGGCAGCTGTTCTCTTTCCTGGCCCCACAGGGCTCCTGGGCAGGGATGGGGATGGGTTTCCCCTGCAGGATTATGTCACACCAGGAGCCAGGCAGAGTGACAAATGACAGAGTCTCGTGGAAGTCAAAAGCTCTTTTACAACCTCCATAAAGATCCCTGGCTGTTCCCACAGCTCCGGGTTGGACAGGGCTTGGAGCACCCTGGTCTACGGAAAATGTCCCTGCCCATGGCAGGGGGTGGAACTGGATGAACTTTGAGGTCCCTTCCAACCCAAACCATTCCATGGCTCTAGGATCACCCCAGAGCCAGGCCTGTCCACTTTTACCATTGCATGTTTCTTGCATTTTGTTCATTTACCCCAAAATTCAAGTCTCCTCTAGGTCCCTATTCCACAGCCTTACTCATTTCCTCACAAACAATTCCCTGAACTGCTTTTTAAAGCAAAATGCAGAGTGGAAGTGGGGATAAATGTTTCATTGTGTTTTAGATAGCTTATTTAAGAAGACTGATTTGGAGCCCAGGTGCCTCCAGGGCCATGAAGGTGCCACACCAGACGTGAAGTTGGCTCCCCAAAGCCCTCCCAGATGACCAGCACTTGTCTCATCCATCTCATTGCCTGCTTTAATGACTCCTCAGCAGTGGGTTTGGGTTAATTCCCAGCACCCTGCACAGGCCTTTCTCCCTGGGAAAAGCCTTTCCCCAAATTCTCCTTGCTTGGTGTGGTTATTTCTCTTCTCCACTTCTCATTCTGAACATTCCCAGAATCCCCACCTCTCCCTTTGCAGCACCATTCAGAGTCACCTCAAACTCTTTGTCTCACCTGCTTTGCCACCAACCTCAATTCTTTCCTGCCACCTCCACATCACCCTGCTAGCGCAGCAGTCCGAAAAACAGGTTAACCAAACCCTCGAGGAAGTGGCCAAATACTTTTGTATTACTCTTGCTTTTTGTTTTTCTCCCAAGCCACCATGCATGCCCCCATTTCTGAAACAATACCCAGGAGGGAGAGTAGGAAATGGGTTCATTAAAGGACACTAATCCCTTTGCGTCAGTGCAGTGCCAGCCTGGGATGCTGCTCCTCACCTAATTCCTTTGTAATCACAGGCCCTGTTCAGGGCTGATCTGAGGGAGGTTTGTCCTCTGTAAAAAAGAGAAAACTATTTCCCATTTCCTGCAGGTGGGAGCATGCAGGAGGCAGGTACTGCAGGGAGGCAGCTGCTCCGTGGATTTGCCTGTAAGCTAGTCCAGGATAACCTGTTTGTGCAGCTCTTCCTTCAAAAAAATTGGTCTTGAGCAAAATTAAAAATAGTGTGGGGTTTGTTTTTTTTTTTTTTTTTGAAATTGCTTTCTAAATTGCTTCTCCAAATTACTGTATGATTCCTGCAGCATGGATTTTCTCAGCAGTCTGCAAAGCTCCAGGGTGACCTGAAGATAGGGGTCCACAACCTGCTGGCTGCTTTCCCCAGGTTTTCTAAACCAGGATCCTACAGGCTACAGGGGCAGC
>NW_005054373.1:510813-527259 GCF_000277835.1 Geospiza fortis | reverse complement strand
CATTCCTGAACACAGGCTGGATGGAAAACAGAAAATGAGGAAAAAAACCAAAATAACCAGACACCCACAAATGGAAAAACATTGAGACCCAGTTTTTAGAGGCCTAATGGTAAGAGATTTCAAGAAAATGACTCTGCTGAGTTTTAGCATCAAGTCTCTGCTCATCCCTTTGAACAAAAACAAGCCCATAAAACCAGCTCACACACTTTCTTTCTTTCCACTGCTCTGAGCTCCGTCCTGGCTGCTCAGAAGCTGTCATCTCCCAGAAAGAGGAGGAAAGGGGAGAGAGAGGTCTTTTTCTGTCAACTCTATCATGAGATAGGATGGAATAAAAGCCCTTTAGTGCTCACCTACAAATCCCAAAATGCTTCAAACAAATGCAACCGTTATGTCACAGCCAGAACCCAAAGGCTTGGGGAGGTTAAGGGACGTGACCAAATCTCAAGGGCCATGACCAATTCTTTAGGAAGGAGTCAATGCTGGAGAGTAGAAGAACTCACCAAACCCAACTCAAGGAGTTGTGGAGTGACACATCCAAGTCCTTCCAAATTAATCAGTGTATGGAGACCAAAAGGGTTCTCCAAGCCTGCTGACCCCATCTTTCACCCCCTTTTGCCCATCCCAACATGGAATAACCACAAGAGAGTTTGAGTTTGCCCCCTGAACCCCAGGGTGAGCCCAGCTGTGGGGCAGGGCAGTCAGGATGTGCAGGGAGAAGTCTGGACTCACATCGGCGTAGACGTTGGTGCCAAACACGGGCGCCCAGTACGACGGCTCGTCCTTGCAGTGGGCAGGGCAGTAAATCCTGGAAAACAATGAATTCAGATTGATTCTCCAGAGCAGGGCTGCACAGAAAGGCCAGCTGCATTCCTGGGAGATTTCGAGTGCCTGCATCTGGTCTGCAGGTGGCAACAGTGAATTTGATTATTCGCTCCCCTCAGATGACATTTGGTTGCTGCTGCAGAGGATTTGGACCAGAAGAAGAGGGGTTGTTCTTTTATGACCTTTCAAGGGGGACTACCTGTATTTTTGCACATAAATCTCTGCATGTGTTTGTGCCCTCCTGCCCTGTCACTTACTCCTGCACAGTTTCCAGAACAAACTTCTTCCGTGTTTTAAGGAGGAAAGGAAAACCACATCCAAAACCCAGCAAATGCAGAAGCAAAAGGACAAGGAGTGTGCAGTTGCACACTCACACATGAGAGTGTGCTGGGACAGGATTGTGCAGCCTGGCTGATATGTTACTGAAGCCATCCAAAAACATGAAGTGAATTTTCTACAGTGATGCCGAGAAAAGCGTGGTGGCAGGAGGAAACGCACCACCCCCAACCCCCTCCTCCAGTTCAACCAGCATGATCAGCTCTTCTCCCAGCAGCCCTCAAATTCAGGGCCCCCAGCACCTCTGTTAAGCTGCCCCTCCCTTAGGACAGAGGTTTTTAACCCAACAAATTTGCGTTACCTTGGGCAGTGGCTCGCTGGCTTTTTGAAGTGGCACAGCTCAGCTACTGTGGTGTAACAATCCAGAGTCTGTGCTGCCAAGATAAACGTGGAAAGGCAAATTATTAGACCCAAAAGCTCAGGCTGCTCCAGAAAACGCAAGTCAGAGCCACACAATGCATTAGGTGGGACCTTTGAGCACCAAGAGAAAAGCTGCTCCAGCAGCAGGATCCCAGGATAGGGCTGACCAGCTTTCCAGCAGGAATCCTGGAGATTCTTAAGGCCACTACAGTGTGGCCTTGAAAAGGTCGCAGCTTTCAGAAGAGACAGGCAGCTGATCCACAACACTTGGGTTTGTTACAGCTCCAGATGTGGAGCCCAAATATCCTGACACCTACAGCTCTCCCTGAGAGGGGCTCGGGTGGATCTCATCAAAAGGATGGTTCTGCACTGGAGGAATTCTTCAAAGATAATCAGAAAGTGGGAATTGTTTAAAAAGCAGAGCAGTGTTTATTTGTATGCCCATCAGAAATGTGATGACTCAGTGTTAGAAACTAATTTCACATGTATTGTGTTTTTCATTACCTTACTGCACTAGGACATTAGCCACGATTTTTTTTTCAGTTTTTGTAAGAGTTGACAATTGACAGAAGCTTTTAAAGATGGATGGCTCAACTCCCATCCCTTCACTATCAGCAGCTGCAGTCTGGACCCCACCATGATCCATCAACAGGAGATGCTGCTGGAATTGGCCCATTTTCACCTATTTCTCTACCTTCCCCCCAGGAAAATGAGGTGGTTGGTGGTGGAATTGCCCAGGGTGGGCGGGCTGTCACTCTGAGGTTCTGATCACCCTAGACCACCACTCCAGGGTTTGGCTGTGGCTCAGAACCATTTGACACAACCACTGAAAATGAAGAAGAGCCCTGAAAGGAATGATGTTTTCAAGTCCCCCATAAAACCCCAGCAACAATATTTTTTCCCCCCTTCAACATTTAAAACTTACTTGTGACTTTGGAAACCATGAATGCATTCGAAGGTTTGCTTTTCCTGTAAAACAAGCAAACAAAAAAATATTAAAAAAATAAGCAGAGTAGAATTATTTGGACCACTATGTCTACATGAGAGCAACAATGACTGAATATTTGCTTGTATTTAAAGGTAATACCAAGAGTTTTTGGTGAGGGCGGTACCTGAATGACTCCACACCATTCCTGGTGGACTTCACAAAAGCAGGTGTCCTCCCTTTCCTGGTGATATCCACCAGCCCTCCTTTGTTGTCCAGGATTCCATAGTGGATTGCAGCACGACATATGCTGGAGGACTGACAAGAGATAAATAGATGTGAAATGAATCAAATCAAATAAATCTCATTCACAGAGCAACGCTGCCCAACTGCTACGTGAAAAACAGAGGAGAAATGAAACCACCACCAGAGCACCAAGTGGAAAATAAGCTGAGTACACTGCTTTGGAATCTGGTTGTTAAATCTTCCTCTTCCAATACAGATTCTTTTATTACTATTATTTTAAGCACTGCCTGGTTGAATGGCAAGATTTTTTTTTTTTAATAACAAAACCATACATTTAAATACAATTTAGAGGAAAAGCAGTGTTGGAAGTGAGCGACCAGTCTGAAATATTTCCAGCTCTCGAGAAAATATTCAAACCCAAAATATTTCTGCTGACGCCACTTGGAGGGGTTGGGTGTCTGCAATCACAGAATTTCCAGGGCAAAGACACATCAGGGGTGATGCAGTCACGCACCAACAGTTGGAACAGGGAAAGAAAACCTGATTTTTCCCAAAAAAACCCTTTAATCTTCCAACTTCCTTCACCCCAAAAAGCAGTTTTGACGGGAAAATGGTGCTATGATTTATTTATAAATTATCTTGCTAGTTTAAGATCAAGCAAATCAGCCCAAAATATTATTTAGTTACAAAATGGAAGTGTTTTTTATATAAAGTTTCTGTTCAGTTGACAGGAGCAAAGAGATCTGTGTAGGAGCTGCCTATTGGTGCTCGTCCCTCACTTTCTATGGGTGTCCAATTAAGGACAATTCCTCACAAAATCACATGTGGAACCACTTTGCCTCCCCAGAGCCTGTCCCTTTTTTCAACAGCAAGACGAGGAAAATACAGATAATCTTTATTAGCACCATTTTACAGCACCACAACTGGAGAGTACGAAAAGCCAAATTACAGCAGAATGGCTGGCACTTCCCATTTCTGTCATTCCCACTGCCTCCCACAAATTACATCCAGGAGCTATTAAAAGGTACTTACACTTTCATAATAAAATGTTCCAAAGATCTTTCCCTTACTGTACAAGCAGCCAGCTGGGCACAAATACCTAGTAAAGATATTTATCTTTGAGGGTGGCGAAAAACAATTCAAGAAAAACAGACTTTGACTCTATTTCGCTTAATGGGCATTCCATTCATTTCATGTAGTTCTCCTGTTTTAAAAACAAGATTGCAAAATAGCTACTTTTTTAAACCAGTTGCTCCACCCTCCTTAAGAGCCCGACCAATATTTAGGCTCTGTGGATTTGGTTTTTCTCCAAGTGATAAACTGTCCTGTTCTCTGCAGAAACCTTAACCAGAAGTTCTGGACTGGCTGGGGGGGAAAAAGCCATGAATTATTGGTCTGCCTTGGGCAGCAGTGGAATGCATGAAAAAGGCTCGAAAAATGACTCTGCTGAAATTTATTAAATTATTTTGGACACCTGAAACTGTGGGTCATCATGGCTGAGTAAAATTATCCAAATCACCCTATTGCCAGGCTTGGCTTGAAATAAGAGAAATTTAGGGGATTTTTTTGGTTGGGTTTTGGGGCTTTTCCTAAAGAGATCTACCTAGAGAGTCACAAAAAATATATAGTGCAACCTATCCTATGTTTGAATAATATTTAGCAATAAAACATAAATATTTATTTAAAATATTTAGCAATAAAAATTTTAATAAATATTTTTAAATTTTTAATAAAATATTTACTTTATATATAATAAAATATTCAGTTTATTTAATAAAATATTTCTTTAATTTTCCCCTCAGCACTCCAAGAAGTATCAACAAAACCCAACCTGTTGCACGTTGAGCCTCTGCATTTGTCTCTCATCTTGGTTTCACAGGTAATGACTTGTGCTAGGGAGGAAAAAAATCAAATAAATACATTTTTTTAAAAAGGAAATTGCTCAGCCTGCTCTTGAGCTGCAGAAATGAGCAACACATCTTTCCTGGAGGTCTTTGGTGCAGTAAGATAAAATCAGATTTCATCCAGCCTGGAGCAGTCGGTGCCTCTTTAGCCCTTCACCTGAGACAGGTGTCTGTGGAATATCAGCAAGGAAGATGCCGCTGACAGCTGAAGGCTTTGATTTACAGCCCGAGGTCTGCACTCAGAGCTCTCCTTCTCCTTTTAATTACAGACTCTCCAGATGCTGGCTGATAAACTTGAAAAGGGCCTTCTGGCTTGCCCCACCTTGTTTTCTTTAAAAAAATTGTCTTTTAATTAACAGCGGTTGGAAAACAACCCAGGAAGCACCAGCAGCTCCACAAACAACTTCAGAAATATTCCCCAGCAAGAAATACAGAGGAAACAAGCCATAAACCCCAGAAAAGTTGTGAAGAAGGGTAAGCGCTGAGTGTAGAGTTTCTTAAAGGTGAAATAAAACCAATATTTCCTAAATGTATTGCTGATTGAGGGGACTTTTGGTACATTGATATTTTATTGAGATCAGGACTGCTGGAGTCAGTCAGAGGAGGTCATGGGGATGCTCTGAGAGCTGGAGCCAGGCTGGGAGAGCTGGGGGTGCTCACCTGGAGAGGAGAAGCGCCAGGGAGAGCTCAGAGCCCCTAAAGGGGCTCCAGGAGAGCTGGAGAGGGACTGGGGACAAGGATGGAGGGACAGGACACAGGGAATGGCTCCCACTGCCAGAGGGCAGGGATGGATGGGAGATTGGGAAGGAATTCCTGGCTGGGATGGTGGGGAGGGGCTGGGATGGAATTCCCAGAGCAGCTGTGGCTGCCCCTGGATCCCTGGCAGTGCCCAAGGCCAGGCTGGACAGGGCTTGGAACAATCTGGAATAGTGGAAGTTGTCCCTGCCCATGGCAGGGGGTGGGACTGGATGGGGTTTAAGGTCCCTTCCAAACCAAACCATTGTGGGATTCTCTGAAATGACTGAAACAAACGCAGGATTTTTGCAGATCGATGTGCAGAAGGTACAAGTTGTTTTTGAGAGCTTTGCTCACCACTTCTACCAGCTTTCTGCGCAGCTGAAATGTTCACACAGTGAATTTTCACACAGATCACCTTTCCTCCGCTCAAACATCCTCCCAGTTTCTTTGTCCCCTGAGCCTCCTCATCACTTCCCACAGCTTTTCCCACTGAGGTGCTACAAAACCCATAGGAAAAAGAAAGAAAAAGAGAAAAAGAAAAAGAGAAAGGCCTGTGTCTTACTCATGTAGGATTCTGGGGTGATTTTCTTGGCCTTGATGGTTTTGCTGGGTTTGTTTTCTGGAAGGTGGAACTGCACCGGTTTCTGCTCCGCCACCTGCGGGATCTCCACCTCATTGGTCTCGTCTGTCTCAGCAATGATGGGATCTTCATAACGGTGATCTTGGCAGAAAAGGGGATGCAAAATAATCACAGTGTGCTCCCACTGGTGGGCAAGTCAGGTTCATGTTCACTGGGGATGGTTTAGTTGGACAAGGATCTGCTTTTAAGCAGCTGGGAGATCAGAAATGCCCATTGCAGGCAGCCAGGACACCCCTCCCCTGCTCCTCTGCGCATGAAGCAGCATTTACAGCACCTCACAATAAAGATTTGAAGGGATCCCCACTAATTAGTGAAAAAAAAGTGCAGTTATTCCTTCCTCTGTTTCCCACTGAGTTCTTTCCTCTGGAGGAAAACTCAAATTACCTGAAGGGCTCATATTCCATCAGGGCATCCCCCTCCTTCTCCCTGCCGCAGCCCACCTGCACCCTGGGGTCCTCCTTCAAACCCCACAAGATAAAAAATGAGAAATGTATGGTGGCAGCAAAATAAACCTCAGTTTGGGCAAGTCTCTAGGGAATCCCTCTGTTTTCAAAGAGCCCACCTCTCTGGGATTCTTGCTTTCAGTGGCTGACGATTTCCCACGTTCCCCAACATCGGAATATTGAAGATGGCTAATTAAGAAGGGCATGAAGCTGTGGCTGGCTCCAATTAGAAGCTTCCACAGGTTTGCTCCAGCCTTGGCCCCCACCCCAGAGGTGGCCCAAGCCCCCAGCAGGTACCTTTGTAGCAGAGATTGTTCTGGCAGCTCCCCCCATAGCTCGGAGGGCACTCGGAGCAGGGACGGCCAGTCTTGTACGGAGCTTCTCCAATCCAGTTGCCCCTGGGAGCACGGGAGGAATGAGCACCCATCAGACACCCAAATACCCTCCCAAGCCTCCAAACCCACACCCAGCATCCTGGCCTAGAGCAAATAAATAAAGGCTAAACAACCAGCCTTGTAGGAAAGATGTTCCTCCTCGTTCCATCTCTTAAATGACATTTTTTAGGGGTTTGCTAAATCGTGTGCCATATTGCTTTTATATTACATTCCAATGTCAACACCAGGGTCTTATGTAAACAGAAATAAATCAATGGATTACTGCATTTTGCTGAAGAAACTCCCCAGAAACAACAGCCCATTTTGGCCTTCTGTCCTGCAGGTTTTAGGGGATGAGGAGGTTGAAGGAGCTGGAGTTAAGCTGTGCCTATAAACTCCTGGGTTATGCTCTTTCAGCTGTCTCCACCTATAAGGCTACATGAGGACAATGTGCACCGGTGCCAGAGAGAAGAGATTAAGCAGAAACTGCAGAAATAGAGTGTTTTTCCATCCAGCAGCTCTGAACGGATGGCTTGTAAATCTCCCAGCCTGCTGAGGGGGCTCTGTGGGAGATGCTCAGGAACAGCAGGTTGTTAAATCCCCCCAAACCAGGAGCAAAATGTGCTCATCTGACCTGGGGAGAGGGGCTTAGAGAACCCACCCAGAGAGCTCTGCCTGGACACACAGCTGCAGCCCCACACTTCTTTTTCCTTTGCATTATTCTGCAGTGATCCCCTGAAGTCAGGTGCTCCCCAAGCCACTCTGTTTGCATACAGAGATTTCCCTATTTTGTTTTGTTTTGAAGTTTTGAATTGCCAAGGGCTTGGAGTGGGAATGTTTCTCCTGTTAGCCATTAAACCAGAAAATCTTAACTGCCATTGCCAGGTAGTAAACTTCTCTTGGATGTAGTAGGCAAGAAATACGATTTTCATTTTGAAATTTCATCAAACCGTCGAGCCGGTGAAATCTTGACTGCTGCAGTTATTTCAGGGTTTTTTTGGCATCCGCCACCACCCCATCCCTTCCCACCCTGTGACAGCAGAGAGCAAGCCTTGCTCAGCAGCCAGCTCCATCCTGGCCATCTCCTGCTCCTCCTTTCCCTTCCCGTGGCAGGCACATCAAAGCTCCAGCCTGGCCCCAGCCTCTCATTCAGTTTTCCAGGCAGCACTCTGTAGCTTTGAACCAGCACAGTGCTGCTGTCGAAAGAAAAAAATTTAAAGCCACAACCACCAGTCTAGACTGCCTGAAATCTCTTCCCCAGAGCTAGTGAAGCCAGCTGCCAGTTTTGGGAGGGCTGGAGAGAGCCCAGCTGCCCTGCCTTACTTGGGGGAGTAGTTGCAGACCAGGTAGACAGCGTTCTCCCAGATCTCTCCCCACACATTCATCTGCTTGCAGACGTTCACAGCACAGCCAATCCTGTTGGTGGTGGCCCAGACTATCTGTAAGGGAAGTGTGGTTATTGAAAATAAGGAAATTACCCCATTCCAGGCAAGGGGGACGTGGGGAGTGTGGGTACAGAGCCCTTGGAGTGCTTTACCTGTGTGTAATGTGTGCACATGGCACCTGTACACCTCTCTGGGCACCACGGGTTGCACTCGTGGGGGTATGGGAATGTGTAATCTTTCACCTCATCATACCAGGACTGCACATGGAAGGCTGGAGATCGATACCTGAGGGGGGAAAAGGCAGCTGGAGTCAGGATGTTCTGGTAGAAGCTTTCAAATTATAAAAAGGAAAAAAAAAAAAGAAAAAAAAAAACTAAAAAGACAAAAAACAAAACAAAACAAAAAAAAAAAAAAGGTTTTTAAAAATGTTAAAGATGAGAGGTTAGATGGGATATTGGGAAGGAATTGTTCCTGTGGGGGGGCCCAGAGCAGCTGTGGCTGCCCCTGGACCCCTGGCAGTGCCCAAGGCCAGGTTGGACAGCATTTGAGCACCCTGGGACAGTGGAAGGTGTCCCTGCCCATGGCAGGAGAGTTGGAACTGGAAAGATCTTTGAGGTCCCTTCCAACCCAAACTGTTGTGTGTTTCTATGATTTTTCCCTCAGATTCACAGCCTGACCTGACTCTGTATTATTTATAGGTTTGACATGATCCTCAAGTGCTGCTGACCTGAAATGCCCTCTCACTTTTCCACTCAACTACAAAATAACTTCTAGTCTGGCGGGAGGTTGTGTTTTGAAAGTAAACACAAATTAGGCTTTGCCAAACATCTTAAACCAAAAGCCACCAGGTACCTATTTTACCAGAGGTAAATTTGCTAACTCTGGAGTTAACTCACAGCCAATACTGTAAGAACTTTGAATGTGAGTGGGCTTTTCCTCACCCACATCCCACCAGGAGCTGGTGTGGAGCAGTTGGTGCTCTGCACTCCTATCCTGCCTTTTTTTGGCAGCAATTTTCCGCTGCACCAAGCCCCCTGTACCCTGTGTGTAATCTCTGCCTCAGATATCACAGTCTGAGGCCGTTTGTGCTGTTTGGGGGGCACAGATGGTGTCAAAACTACCTGTACAAACTCACACTCACTTCACACACAGTGATCTGCAAACTGTACCAAACCCACTGCTTTCTGATTGCTTTCAACAGCTCACACCGAGCAAGCTGCCAGAAATCCAGATGATATCATTACCCACTGGAGCTTATCCTTTCAGCCAGCTTTTCATTAAAAATCACTCATTAGGAGTATTTTAAAAACATCCATCTCATGATGTCATGAAGCAAATTCTTTCCGAATCCTATTTTACAGGAGAGGAAATGGAGGCAATCAAGTCGTGGCCCGTTCCTGAAAAAGCTGAGATAAATCTGATTTTTCTTTCCTCTCAGGGACCTCAAAGGGAGCAAGATTGGATCTTCTTCCATCAGGAACCCATGGCCATCCTGAGCACTTGTAGGACAGCCAAGAACAGCAGGATCTTTTGACTTTATTTCCAATGAATTAACCACTCTACTTGCCAAACATTAAAATGGGTCTGATTTTTACATCCGGCTAATTTCACACCAGCAAATTTCCTTTGCTTTCCACCAAGTTCTACCTGATTTACAGCAAAGATAACTGGACTTCCACCCAGGAAATGGGGGGAAAATGCTCAGGGCTTCTGAGCAAGTACAAAATGTTTACTGTGCAAAGCAGGTTTAACTTATAGCAAGCTTAAAACCAAGGACTTCAATAAACAAATTTCATCTTGAGATGGAGAGGAAAATACCTTTGGAAGCCTTCATGTCAGCTTTCCTAACTGGGTTAATGACTCTAGTTTAACAACTTGTCCCAGGAATTGGAAAAAAACCTACAAAGTGTTTTCGGTACAGAAAAATCAGGAGCCAGATAAATATTTATGGAAAACACAGCAAGAGAGAATTAAATTCTGAACTGGATCCAGACACAAATTCTGAGCTGAATCCATTGCTCCTGACGAAACTCGGCCTTCAGCTGCATGATGCCAGAACCCCCCCTGAAACAGCAGATTTAGGAGCAAGGGTTCAGGCTTCTGTACCTGTTCTCCTCAAGGAGAAGGATTGACTTTAGGTGTGTTACAGAGGGGCTACCCCCAGATCCAGATGGATGGAGGAGCCCAAATCAGTGCTGGGAACTCTCAGTGGAAGGTGGCTGCAGGAGTTACCACGATACCCATCCCACTGATCACAATTAATCACAATTAATCACAATTAATCACAATTAATGACCCCCAGCTTTTCTCCCATGTCCCCAGTGCTCCACCAAGCACCAGAGCAAACATTTCCAGCTGTCTCTCTCTAAAGGAGGGCCCACAAATCACCCTTTGCAATGACCCTGGAGCGCCCCAAGCCTTACCTGCCCCAGTGAACTGCCAGGTTCTGCCCAATGGACCTGATGAGGTCGCTGGGCCCGTGGTCCCAGATGCACTGCTGAGCCCAGGCGTGTGCTGACCTTTCCAGCTCCTCATCCCAGCTCTGCAGGGGTGGGGAGAGAAAAGAACAGGTCAGTTTTGCATCTCAAACTCGCTAGATCAGGAGATTAAACCAACGGCAGTTAGTGGAGAAAGACTAAAGTACAGACCACCCCCCTATTTCTGGCCTGTCCTGGTGAAGCCACCACATTTCTGTGCTAAAATCACATTTCTCAGCATGTTCCTCTGCCATGAAAGTCCAGGGCACTGCAGGGTTGATGATTTTCCCCAGCTGATGCCATGCGTCTGAGGAAATGCTTCACTCAGCTCATCAGAAAACACACAGACCCACGTGGGAAGACCTCAAGAACACATCCAGACCATCCACGCTAAACCACGAGATATTCTTGGCAGTTGGTCTCCTAATATGTTTTAAAAAATTCAAAATTAAAATTCAAGCTTGGAGATCCCATGATCTCCAGTATAACACACATTTCTGGGATTCCATGATCTCCAACATGTCACATATTTCTGGGATCCCATGACCTCCAACATGACACACATTTCTGGGATTCCATGACCTCCAACATGACACATATTTCTAAGATGCCATGATCTCCAGTATAACACACATTTCTGGGTCCTGCAGGAGTTCTGACATGCACTCAGTGCTTTGATGTATTTCAGGATGATTTTTCATCCATTTTCTTTACTGCTGGGATATCTCCAGGCTTTCCCACCAAGTGAGAGCTCCACTACCTCCACCACCACACAGCTGGAGATCTTTGATCCAACATCATAATCAAGCACTGTGGGTCTGAGGCTCTCAGTCTCAGCTCCCCTTCTCCTTCCAGAATAAATGAGAGCCCACCAGTGGATCCAGTCAAATACATCAGAGGTGGCAAGGTCCCAGGGTTTTTTAAGCTTTTTCCACTCTCACTGGAGCAGGCATCACGTTAGAAGTGACAAATCCCATTTCTGAGGGCAGGATGCTGGGGTGAGATCACTGCTCATCGAATATCACAGGGTTGTGAGCCAAAGGAGAGCTCCAGCATGACACAAAGGCAAACAGGAAAGCAGCTCTGCTGGCTCTGCTGCCCAGGAGAGCATTTGTTCTAAAGGCCAGACTCTCTGGGCCCAGCAGCCAGTGCCCTGAATTCATTGTGTAATTACTGACAGCTGCTCTATTCAGAGCGGCCCTTAGAGGATAATTCGTTGGGATTAAAATATTACCACACATTCCTACGAATAAAACCAAAGAGAGGAGAGGTCTTGTAATGTGCATCCAGCCCATCCGCATGCCAGCACGAGACTGTCCTCTTTGGACATTTACCATCACAACCAGCTGCTCTACCCAAGCCCTGTCTCCTCCAGAAGAAAAGCAACTTCTCATCTCCAACATTTCAAAGGACCTGGAGGGCTGCAGGGCATGCAGGCTCTCCAGCACATTTACAAACCATCCAGTGTTCACTCTGGGCATATCTGCACACAGTCTCAGGCAGTTGTAGCTGGGATGGGGAAGGACTGTGCATCCCTGGGTGAGGCAATGGGAAAATGCAGTGTCTCCTGGAGCTTGGTGTGTCTCCACTGTCTCAGTGAGGCAAACATGACCTCATCTCACCGAGCTCGCAGAACAGCTTATCATGAAGCACTCTCAGCAACCCAGATTCCAGCAGCATCCCAGAGCTGCCCCACTCTCACCAGCTTGGCTTTGGACTCAGCAGTGACCCGGCACATTCAGCCTGCAAAACCTCGTGTGAACACAGCTCTGACACAGGGAACAAAACCATTTTCCTTCTCAGCTCTTTGGGAGTGATGGGATCAGACCCACCACACATCCCCAGCCCTCTGCTCGGGCAGCCTCTTGCAGCAGACACGGCTTTTTGTGGTTTCCCACTTTGTGGGCTCAGCAGCCACCGGCCGCAGCTGCCCTCCCATCCAGCACAAAAGCCACAGAAACTCTCCCAAGATGTTCTGCACTCCCAGCTCCTCAGACTTCCTACCCAGCTCTATTCCCTGCAGCCCCGGAGGCGGAGATGTTCCAAATTTCTTAATTTAATGCAGAGACGTCCTGAGCAATGGGCTATTAAATGGGAATTAATGCGAGCGTTCGCGCTGTACCTCCCTTTGATGCCTGCGGATAAAATAAATGAACTCGAACAAAAGACACTTAACAGGTAATTGGGAGGGAGCTCCATCTCTGCACTTTTTGCTGCATGAGGAGAGAAGCTCGTTTCTGCAGGCATCAGATTACAAAGCCATCCCATCTAAATTAGAGCAGTTATTTGCCTCTTGCTTCTCAGACGCGAATGCGGTCAGGAGGCTGGAATTATTTCAGAGCAATAAACATAGAGGGGGAGGAAAAAAAAAAAAGATATTTCAGACTTTCCCAGCTATACTTGCAAGAAGTCTTTATGCCAATATTCAAAGCAGTATCTAGGAAGATGACTGAAGCCAGAGGGGCAACGAGCCTGTGCTCAGCCTCCTTCAGAAGCAGAGGTTGAAAATTTTTTGGGTGTGGGTGATTCCAAGTGGGTTAGCACATGAACTCTCTTTTTTTTTACTCCTGCAAATTTCTGATGGCCTTTCAAAGTGGAATGGACAGTGTATGTGTAAAATACATGCGTGGCATACACACACATCCCACCACAACTTGTAGGTCCAGATTTAATAATGCATCCCACAAGGAGTCTGCTCCCTCAGCCCGAGGAGCCTGCAAACCCAAAGCCAGACACCTGAATTGCAGTGATCAGGTTACTCACTCATTTTCCTCCCCAGCCCAGACTTTCTGCAGTACTGGCAGCTTCCTTCTAAAAGTGGCATCAAGCTCCAGGGCTGACATGTCCTGGCAGAGGTCTGGAGATGCTTTTTGCTAACCCCCACAGAAACACTACCCCATCCTGACAGGGAAAGCCACCACCCTACAGTTGAGAGGAAGGATGCATACCTTATACATGAAAACAAACTGTTTTCCTTCCAGCAATCTGCACTGAGAACAATTTTGCTTTATCCAGCTGTCTCTGGGGCCACCGCAAGAGGAAAGATTTCTGCCTTTCATCACTGCTGAAAGCATCTGACTAAGCCATCTTAAAAGGTCACCATGCCTTGGGATCTATTTTGTCCTTTTTCCTCTGAGTCCCTTCTGTCCTTTTCACTCTGGGACTGTTAACAAGGAGTTTGTTTTGGCCTTGGCACCCACCCACCTCTGTTCAACAGTCCAAATGCACTCTGGAAGTGTCAGTCATGGAGCTGGTAGAGAGGTTAAGGTAATTTTGAACTGGCCCAGCTTTGTCAGGAAGTTGTGCCCTGCTCACTCATTTTCCATTAGCACTGAAACCTGTGCCAGCTTTCAATTAATTACACAGACCCAGCAGCTAAACCGTTTCTTTCTTCATTTTTCAGTCTACTTTGCCTTTATCCCGTATGTATATAAAAATTCTTTTGATCTCCAGATAAGTTACAGGACTCACTGTGCTCTTGCTTTCTCATTAACAGTGTCCAACAACTGAAGTTCATCCAGTAGCAGTTTAATATGGCCCTTTCCTGGAATATATTAGGTCCCATTTCCCTTTTAGACCACTTAAATACGTCAGATATGGAGCTGGGAGAAAGGATTTTCACAAGGGAGTGGTTGGAGGTTGATGGGCAAGAACAAGCTCTACCCACTCATCCACAAATTATCCCAGCACATCTCCAGTGACGCTCCACTCCAGCACCAAAGGGAAAGGGGAAAGTTTATCTATGGTTCTACAGACAGACCATCCTCTTAAACGAGTCCAAATGAGAAATGTCCTCTGCAGGACAAAGGATTAAAGAGAAATTCCCGTTCAGCACATCCCTGGCGTTTCCAAGTCCTACTGGGTAAACACGAGCACATGAAAGGCTGATTATAGCCCTTCCAAGCAGCACCATCTCATACTCAGCTCCTTTCTTCAGAGCACACAAGGCCCTTTCATTTGCCCTCCATCACCCATGAAAACCACTAGAAAAGCTCCCAGAGCAAAGGCAAACACAGAAGTGCAAACAGCGGCCGGGCCAGCCCCAGAGCCAACCTAAACACCTTGGGCTTGCTCCTGCTTTGTGTTTGCCCTCTGGAAATGCATCGAGTGGCCTCTCCTGGCAGTGCTTCCCTGCAGGATAACGCTGAGAAAGGGATGCAATCCCCAGTTCTTAGAAAGGCAAGGGATTTCTGGCAGAACCCAGCCGGTGTGGATGGACCGAGGGACAGCTGTCCTTCCTCCCCCTCCCCTGCCCTCCCTTCTGTTCCCCTTCTCCCTGCAGTCACAGAAGGCAGGATTTTCCATCTGCAGCCCTCACTTCAGCACAGCTGGCCAACAATTTTATATTCCATTTAAGTTTACTTTTCTTTCACCCTTTTAAACACGGTCTTAGCAAGTCGTCCATCATTTGATCCCTCAGCAGGGGCACATGGCTGAAGTCAGACTAGTTTTGATCAGAACTATATTTGCACACTGGGAAAAGGCACACAAAAAGTAATTATTTGCCTACATCATTTTGTGGCCCTGTAATATTTTGATGGCATGGCAAAAATAGCTCAAAGTAGGGTCTCTGGCATCAGGTGAAAAAACAATATTCATGTGAATTGTTGACGGCAAAGGCATATTTCATACTCCTCCAACTTTTAGTTTCTCCCTCTGAAGTGGGAGAATGCGTTGACCAAACTTTTATTTTGGTTTCCTGAACTACAAAACCCAACAGCAGCGACCCATCCACCCAGGAACTCCCAAAACCTTTCCAGTTATTCCCAGAGCTTTGCAGATGGAGCCACATTCCTCAGGCCCCGTTTCCCTGTGGGCCTGTGCAGATTCCCAGGAGCATCGTGGAGGTTTGGCTCACATTGCTGAGCTCAGGTGATCAGTGTGTGACTGAGGGCTGGTGCCACATCCAGCACTGGGTTGGCAACCCAAAAATCACCAGAAGATCCCCTGAGCAGACCGTGGTGTCCCCACAACAGCCTGAAAGCTTTCACAGGGAGAGCAGGGGTTAAACCCTGGGGGAAAATTGCTGTTTTTATGATTTGAAGGTAATGGAAGAACCTGCTGAGGCAGGCTGGGGAATTGCCATCACCGGAGATGCATCCAGGGCTGGGCCAGATGCTCCTTTATGAATAATGGAACCACTTCTGGAACTATGCAGAGGATGGACTGGATGACCCATCAGCAGCCCCTTCCAACCAAAACAGGCCAGGGATCTAAAGCATCCTTCACTCTGGAATCAAAGGCTTCAGGAAACCTCTTGAGAAAAACTTGCTTCAGAGGAAATTTGCTACACCTCTTGCACCACAAGGAAAATTTAAATACAGTTAGGGAAAAAAAATAAAAGTAGTAATAAAGTGATGTATCAGGCTCTACACTCACCATGTATTCCATGTTAGAGGCCGCTGGATACACCTGACCTCTCAGTTTATTGTGGAGCATCAGTATCTCCTGTCTGTCTGAGAACAAAATGGCTCTCTTGGACCTGGAGTGAGCTTCCCCATGCTGGTACTTGCTCAGGATGCTCTCCAGGTGACTCGAGTTGGGCAAGATAAAGCACTCGGCTGTCTTTGTCAGCAGCAGCACACATCCGAGAGGAATGATCCAGGGCAGGGCAGGGGTCATGCTGCCAGCAGAAGCAGAGATGAAGGTGACGCTGGGTTTTCCTGCAGGGACTCCCGTGGCTCAGTGCAGCTCTGGAATTTGGGGAGAAACAGGCAAGTCAGAGCAGTGCCACAGGAGCTCCCAGTGCATTTGCCCCCCAACAATGAGGTCACGCAGCCCAGATTTGAGCTTGGG
>NW_005054373.1:453544-510802 GCF_000277835.1 Geospiza fortis | reverse complement strand
GCTCCCCCCAAAGGCAGGGAGACCTGAACAGCACCCAAAAGAGGTGGGGACTTTATTACACCAGGGAATTCCACTGATGCTGATTTGGGGGTGAACCCTTCCCAGGCATGCAGGAGGATGCTTTCTGCACCCCTGCTGGAGCTGCCGCCCCACCATGCCCATCAGCTCTGGGTAACCCCAGCTCCATCCCTTCCCAGGCAGGGCAACATTCGGAGCCATCCCCCCAAAAAGCAAAGCCGAGATTCGCTATTTTATAAATAAAAAGGAACGTAAAATGCCCAGGCAGCCGGATGAGGAGGTCAGGCAGCAGCAAGAGCTGCTCTGAGGCTGCAGCAGAGCAGCTGCCGGGCCGGGTGAGAGCGGCTGCTTTTGGGAAATGTCACGGCGGGATGGAGCAGCGCGGTCCCTGCTGGCACTGACGCAGCCGGGGCTCTCGCTGACGCTTCCCGGGATGTGAGTTATGGAGCAGCGGGAGCAGCCGCCCTCCCCCGGCCAGATTAGGCGTTCCCAGGCACTCGGATGCCGTCAGCACCGCCGGAGTGGTCTTTGGTTGTGGATGCCGTGGGACGGAGAGACAGAAACAGCAAGCGTTTCTCACAGCGGCTTGTGAGGAATTTTAGAGAGTTGGAAAGATGTGATAGCTTGTTGGGAATAAACAATTTGCAAGGGGTGTTTTTCTACTTCGTCTTTCTGTTCTTCTCAAGGACAGTGTGTGAAGAAGATGTTTAGTTTTTGAATAGAACCTATCATATCACTCTATAAAAACTGCGCAGTTCCTTTAAATAAAGTTTTCTTTGTCTTTTCTACAATCCTGCCTCTCGCCTGTTCCTGTGTCAATCTCGGTGCGAGAGTGACATCTGGTCTTTGAGCAGCTTCCTTTAATCCCTGTCCCTTGCTCTACAGTGCTCCTGCTCCACCTGCCATTCCCAAGCACTTCCACCCCTCCTGTGCTCCAATTTAGCAATCCTTGAGCATCTTGGCTGGTTCTATTTGGATTATCCACAGGAGGCTTTGCAGCACTCACTGAGCCCCTGGAGCAGCATCAATCCATCCAGGGCAAGAAGCATCTCTATGGACAGAGCAAGCGTAGGATCTCCCTGCTTGGGGTTAATTTTTGGGAGAAATCTTCCCCACCCCTGTCTCCGGCACGAGGTGAGGATCTGGTTTTGACAGCGCTGCTGAAAGCCACGCTGAAAGCACTCCTCTGCATAGGCAGGAAACAACCCCCAGATTAGCAGGAATTATTTGAGAAGTTTCATCCAATGACACGGGATTTGGACACTCTGAGACCACAGGAGTTGGAAGCCAACCAGAGCAGGGAAGAGCCATCTAACTCCCAGCTAAAAGCTACACTTGAGCACAAAACCCCCAACCTCTGCTCCCCCAACCCACTAGAGCAGCATCTGAGGAGAACAGCGGCAAGCACGAGGGGCTTTGCACAGGCAAGGACCCCAAAAAAACTCTGAGAACACTGAGAACCCCCAAAAACTTCTTGGCTGACTGCACAAAAGACACAGAGTCCCTGCTTCAGGCTTCTTTCTTGGACTGAACGTTGAGGCAGATGAAAACCAGCTGCCCTCGGCCTCTCTCCAGGCAGCCTTTGCCTGGCTACAACAATGCAGGGTGTCATTGCTCAGTTTGGGTAACAAATCCTCATCATTTCCTGCTCTGCAGAGCAAACCGAACGCACACGCCTTGTCCCCAGCTGCAGGCACACCTGGAGGGCAGGACAGTCGGTGGCACAGGGACAGACAGACAGACAGACACTCCTTTAACCTCATCCTGCTCTCAGCCCCGCCTGCGGCATTTGCTTCCCCCCAGGCAGGAGCCCGACTTTCTAACCCGGCTGCACAGGGGTAGGGGAGAAGGAGCAAGCTGCTTTTGTAGACTGTCTGACCCAAATTCAGGGAACAATTCCTACTTTGAGGCACTTCCCTGAGAGGTTAAAAATAGCTGCATTGCCAGGGCCATTGACAATGTGGCCATTTAGCCCCGGCCGCTCTGCCTGCAGCAACAGCCGGCGCTCAGAGGCGGCTGTTGCACCCCTCGTTTGGCCGCCTGCCCTTGGCTGAACAGGAGCCCAAATCCACCCCCCATCTGAGGCAAACACTGAACTTTCAGAGAGGGCAGATTGAAAAAAATCAGCTGTAGCATCTGAGAGCCAGAGGAGCTGCCCCGCTCAGGGCTCCGCAGCGCGTCTGGCCCGGCGAGGCAGCCAAAACCTCCCAACAGATGGTGCTTTATTCCTCGGGATGTGCTTTACTCCTCGGGATGTGCTTTACTCCTCGGGATGTGCTTTACTCCTCGGGATGTGCTTTACTCCTCGGGATGTGCTTTACTCCTCGGGATGTGCTTTACTCCTCGGGATGTGCTTTACTCCTCGGGATGTGCTTTACTCCTCGGGATGTGCTTTACTCCTCGGGATGTGCTTTACTCCTCGGGATGTGCTTTACTCCTCGGGATGTGCTTTACTCCTCGGGATGTGCTTTACTCCTCGGGATGTGCTTTACTCCTCGGGATGTGCTTTACTCCTCGGGATGTGCTTTACTCCTCGGGATGTGCTTTACTCCTCGGGATGTGCTTTACTCCTCGGGATGTGCTTTACTCCTCGGGATGTGCTTTACTCCTCGGGATGTGCTTTACTCCTCGGGATGTGCTTTACTCCTCGGGATGTGCTTCCCTGGCTCCCACTTGCCAGCAAAAGGATAACAGCACCTCTTAAAAATTAGGTCACTTTGGCTTCTATTTCACTCAGGGTGTGCAGGTCCCGTCCTCTGCTTCGGCTTGAGGTGAGGAGCATCCCAAGGGAGGATAAAGGGATCAGAGAGCAGAAAGTTCCCTGGCCAGATTAATTGAAAGCAGCTGGAAGATGCTCACATTTCAGAAAGCTGTCACAGATTTCAGATGTCCATCCATCTGCCTCTCAGTATCCTCGTGCCCAGGTGCAAAGGAGCACTGGGACGTGTGTGCCCCAGCCCAGCCTGTCCCAGTGCCCTGCAGGGCTGGGGCAATGCCTCACCCAGGGAGGCTGAAATCACAAAATCACATTGCCTTTGAGCTGGGGTTTGACATTATTCACAGAAAATCATCAGCTGACAGTCAGCTGAGGAAGCCTCTGCTGTTGATTTCAAGGGTTCAAGAGGAGCGCAACCTCCCTTTAAACACATCAGGCCCTTGACACTGGTGCCAGGTGAACATCTGGGAGCCATCAGAAATGACTGAGTCAGCAGAAAAGGACTCCTGAATACGCTGGAAAGCCTGTCCAAAGTGGGGAGAAATGGGAGGCCTTCTTCTGGGGTCTGAGGGAGTTAAAGAGCAGCACTGGACTTAGGGAAAGGTTATTTTTGGAAAGCTATTTCCCCAGCTAATGGATGGTGTCTGCTGTGCAGGAAAGCAGGAGAGCTGGTCACATCTGAAGCCTGGCAGAGACACTGCTAAAGCCACATGCAGGCTGATCCTGCATTCATGTCCCCATGTCACCTTTTTCCTTGGGGACACTGAGCTTTGCCTGCCTCTGGTGAAGCACACGAGTGGGCTCCTGCGCCTGGGTTATGGGTGACATTTGCAGCTAAAACATCCCAGGGCCTGTGGAGTTACACATGGCACCAGCTGGCAAGGATGGAAAATGCAAAGTTAGCTCAGGATGTCAGGAGAGCATTTAAAAGAGTGAAGCAGAGGGGAGTTAGCCTGGGATCAGATTCTAAACTGAGCCTGGGATCAGCTTCTAACCAGAGTTAGCCTGGGATCAGCTTCTAACCAGAGTTAGCCTGGGATCTAGGATGAGTTAGCCTGGGATCAACTTTAACCTGTGCAAAGAAATCCAGGGATAAAGCCACAAGATGATGCACTAAACCCCAGGTCATCTCCTTCCCTGGGATGCACACACCCCAAGCTGTGCAGAATTGTGCTGGCTTCCACAGACAAGGAGGATGACAAGTTCCTAGGCACAGGACAACAGTGACACATTGCACTGCACACACCACAGATTCAGCATCTTCAAGGCCATGGGTTAAAACATCTGGCTCTTCCATTTCTCCCACAGAACCCAAGTGGGTGAGTTTCTGTGTAAAACCACATGGAGAGCCCAATGGTGACAGACCCCACACGTGGTGATGCTGAAACTCCTTTCCTGCAGGACCTGAGAGCAGAGCAGCACAAGCACAGGCAGCCTGGAGCACACAAATGTGCCCACAGGGATCAGCTCTGGGGACTGCAGCAGCATCCCTTGGACATTTTCTATTTGCACAGAAATCCACTCCTGTACTTGCAAACTCCTCCCATTCATTCCAGATTAAAGCTTGTTAATCTTGCATTAAATTCTGCAGGGCACACACGAGGGAAGCTCAGAGAGTATTGAGTTATTTTATACCATCCAGGCAACTTTTTGGAGAAGTTACTAAAACTGTGCCTTCTTAAGGGTCATTTCTTGCACTCCCACCACCCCCAAAACCAAAATTTCAGCAGCCAGGATTGAACTTTACACTTACCTTGCTGAGTACTTCCAAGTCTCCAGGTAATTGCAGCTCCTCCAAGCCTGCTTGTGGGAAATAAATTAATGTATTTGAAGTATTTAAACGAGGAGGAGGGGGAAAAAGGATGGAATAAGCCTCAGGAGATGTGCAAGGTCTGGGCTCAGACTCGGACCAGCGCAGTCTCCCAGAGCTCCCCGGTGGTATTTATGCTCTCCAGGCAGAGGGGAGAACCCTGGATCATCCCTGTGACAACGGGCGTGGAGCAATAACGAGAAGGAGAGGGAGGGGAAAAGCGGGGGGAAAAGCCACAGGGAGAGGGGCTGGGATCGCAGGAGCTCAGGGGCGGTCATTGGGGCTCAGAGGAGCGGGACCATCCTCCCTAAGGCGGGAGGAAGGAGGAGGAGGAGGAGGAGGAGGAGGAGGGCAGCCCTGCTCCTATAAAAGCGCTGGCTGTGCTGTGCTGTGCCAGCAGCCGGCTCTGGGACTCGCAGCCAGGAATTCCAGGGCACGGGGAATCCTCCCGGCACAGGGGGGACCGCGACGCCGCCGTGAGGGCTGCGGTGACAAGGGAAGGGAAATTCCAGAGAGGAATTTTCCCTGGAAGGGACTGAAGGCAGCTCTCTGCCCCCGGCTGCCGGCTCAGCCAGCCCCGCTCCGCACAGGGAAATCCCGCCCAGCTCCAGCCCCTCCAGTGAACCCCATGGCATCCCCCTTTATTTCCAGAGGCGGGTTTTTGCTGGGAACAGATTAATCGCACTCCAGTTTGCTGCCCAAGCTCTCCCAGCGCTGACATTCCTCCGGTGCAGGAGCGGGAGCCGCAGGGAATAGGGAACGCGAAAAGTCAGTGAAACACGCAGGCAGCACTCACCTCCCTGCCGATGTCCCAACAGCTCCAGCCTTGGCATCCAGCTCCGTGGTTTTACTCACTGTGAAAGGAAACGATTGAGCAAAAGACCAGCTTAAAGTTCCTTCCTTTTTCTCGAAGTAAACAAACAGGGAAAACCCAAAGCACTGTGGTGAGTGACAAGGCGAGTGTGTCACGGCAGCAGCAGCAGCATCCCCGGCATTCCCGTGGGATCCGCATCCCGCGCCGGGGTCAGCACATCCCCCGGGATGTCCCCTGAGCAGGGACACCAGCCACACCCAGCACGGAGCCAGGGGAGCACCCGTCTCCTGGGAGCTGGCACATCCAAGAAAAGCAGCTCTGATTTTTCCAAATGCACTGCCTTGTCCTCTTTCCAAAGTTTTTTTGGGGAAAAAAAAGTCCTTCTATTCTTCTAAGCAGTCAATATTTATTTCTTCCTTCAGGCAAAACACCAACCACTTTTATTTACTGTTTACTAGGAGGGAGTTTACAAGATATTCCCAGAGGTTTGTTCAAACCCAGCAGCGCTCAGAAAGCAGAGGGACATTTATCAAACTCGCTCAACAGAGCGGGAGCAGAGGAGCAAATATTGGCAGCTGGGAGAGCAGCACTGCTCTGAGCAAAGAAAGAACCCTCTGAAGTCAGCACTGAGGCTCATTCCATCTCTGACACCATTTTCCTGAGGATTTTTCAAGAAGGAGCAGATTGTCACCGCTGGGGTTGTATCTCCCAGCCCATTCCAAGCTGAGATGGGCAGCCAGTCCTCACCAGTCAGTGCCAGTCCCACAGCCTGGTGCAGCCACACCAGCCCCTCTGGCTGCTCTTCCACTGCCCACACTCTCCCAGCTGTATTTACAAAGAGTTTCTATTTACTTCCAAACAAACTGTGTATGGGAACCAACAACACGTGGTCCAGCAGCTGGACCTGGCACTTCTGCCCTGCCAGGAGCCGTTCACTGCAGTTTGGGCAGTTTGATCCCAAAAAAAGCTCAGACTTTGACACCAACACAGGCAACTCAAAGACCACCCAGAACTGGGCTGACAGAAGGTTCTGCACTGCTTTACTGTAAAATCACTGTATCTTATTTTTTCTTTTTTACCCCTTGCTCTTCTGATTCCCTCTGAATCAGTGAATTTGCTCTAGGCTGATTTAATTATCTGAAAGATGCTGCAGCCCCTCCAGTTACTAATTTCCCCAAAACACAGTGAATTTCACCCCAACACAGTGAACTCCGGTGCCCCCACACAGGCTGCCACCCCAAAACCAGGCAGCTCCCCAGCCCTGACTCACAGCCCTCAGAAGGTGCTGCTCACTCCAATTACCATAAAGCTGAATTAACTCATTTTAAATCTCACATACCGACGGACAAATAATTTCCAGACCTCAGAGGAATCTGGTATTTTGTAATCTCCACAAATATCCCTATGGGAAATGAATCCCTGTAGGATGGTTTGGGCTGTCTGATTGCTCCATCAACCTGGCTGCTTTACAAAGATTTGATTTTTTAAATTTATTTTTTTAAATATACACCAGGATGGTTTCACTGTACAAGACACACACAGGGCCTGGTTGTGCTCAGGGATGAGCACAGCCTGGAACAAGAATTTTTTACCCACCTCATTTTGTCTTGAGTCAGCAGCTTGGGGTCATATGTTCCACCAAAGCCAAAACAATCAGAAGTTACTTTTAATCATTCCTCCTTATTACTGCCTTGATTATAACATCTCCATTTCATATGTGGTAAAAGCCACATAAAGTAGGCTGCATATATAAGTATATATTAGCAGAGAGGCTTTTAATGTAATAGCCAATGAATGGGAAGAGACACAGATTTCCCTATGCCCTCCTAATTGACCAGGCAGACAGAGAGTCTTGATCTCCAGTGGAATTAATGCTCCTTTATTTCCCACTCAAACACAGCTTGGCAGGAATGGCCCCAAAACGGGGCAGGGTGAGAGGTACAGAACTGCAGGGGATCCCCTGGTTGGACTCTTGCTCTGGAGAACAGGGGGATGAACAGGGTGAAGTGACAGCAGGGATCTGCAGGAGCTTGTCTGTGATCACCAGCAGTGAGAGCACAGGGGGAGCAGCAGCCCCTGAGCAGGGCACCAGGCACAGCCAGGCTCAGGTCTGAGGGAATCACCCCTGGGCTGGGCACCAGGCTCAGGTTTGGGGGAATCACCCCTGGGCTGGGCACCAGGCTCAGGTTTGGGGGAATCACCCCTGGGCTGGGCACCAGGCTCAGGTTTGGGGGAATCACCCCCTGTTTGCTGCCTGCTCACATCCCCCTCCTGCCTGGGCTGTCCTTACCTGAGGGAGCCAAGGAACCTCTGCCACATCCACCACCCCAGCACAGTGGAGATGCCCCTCTGTTGATCATGCTGCAGTCCAGAAGCTACTCCAGCAGATGAGTTAACAGTGTGGGGATCCAAATCACAGGAGGGAAATCAGGCATTGATGGATTTATTCCCAAACACAATTATTACTTGGCACTGCGAGCCCCCTGTTTGTTCTTTCTTGCTGCTCTCTGTTTTGGGGTAGCCTGGACTGACCACCCAGGTCCATCTGCAGCTCCTCCACCTTCTCATACTCAAGAACATTCCCCCAAATGCTTCAGCAGCTGATGCTGAGCAAGAAAACAACTCCCCATAAATCTGTCCTGTTTCATGAGTGAAAAGCTGATGTAAAACAATGAAATAAGAACAAGAGCTGCAGCAATTTTAGAAAATTTAGGGGACACCACTGACTGCACTAAGTACAAGTCAAATGTGAACTGAAATCTACAAAATTCTTCTCTATGAAGGTGGTGAGGCACAGGCTGTCCAGAGAGCCGTGGCTGCCCCGGCCCTGGAGGGGTTTAAAGTAAATGGCCAAGTGGAAGGTGTCCCTGCCCATGGCAGGGGCTGGGACAAGATGAGTTTTAAGGTCCTTTCCAACCCAAATCAGGCTGGGATTCCAGGAAAACCACTCACCTCGTTCCCACAGGTTCCCTGGTCACATCTGCAGACTGGAACAGTTCAGGACCCTTAAGCCAGCACTTTGGAGATTTCACCCCAGAGCAGAAGGTGAACTGCTACCACAAGCTCTGCAGCCACCACATCTGCTTATTCACTAATAGAAATGATTTCCAAAAAATCCTCTGGGTCATTAAGACAGCCTGAAATCAAGCCCCAGTTGCAGAAATCCCCAGCATGTTGGGAACATCCCCTACACATCCAAGGCTCCCTCTTCATTCCTAGTGAAAAGCAGCAGATTTAGAGCACATTTACAGAGATAAACTCTGCTGACAGCTCACGATCCATCCTGGCAGCAGCCCTGGCCCAGCCCAGCCCTGAGGGACCTCATCTCCAGAGGATATTGTGGAAAACAGCAGTTTCCTACTTAAAACACCTTCCCTCACCCCAAACACCTCTTGGCTTTAATACCCCTCCTCCCCCAGCCCATCCAGCCCTTCCCCTGCACATCTCCCTCATGGCACAAGGTTTTCCCCACAGCCCTTTGGAGCTCCACATTCAGTTTCTCATTTCAGAAATTTCAGGACTTGTTGTGCATTAAGAAAAAAAACCCAAATATTTCTCAAAATCTGGTTTGAACTTCAGCAAACAACAACCGGATTTACGGTGTATCAGAGGGTTTTTGTTTTACATAATCACACCCAGAGCAAATGATCAAAAGCTGCAAGCTCTTGTTTTGCAACAATGGGAGGAGTTAATACAGAAAATAAAAATTGTGGCTGTGTGTCCACATCACTGTTGCCACATACTTTTATTTCCCTTTTAATACACTGCAGAAGAAGGACTTTAGTGACAAATACATTTGTAATATCCTCTGTAAAAAATGCAAAAATTCACTTGTAAGTGATACTGAGACAATTTCAATTCATACTGAGACAGTTTCAACACTTGATTTTTAAACTGGCAATGACTCATTGCCATTTCTTAAAATGGTAACATATGTAACATTTATTAAGTAATATATTAATAACTGATCACTTGCAGTTTTCTCTGCACTGTTCAGGTTCACCTGCACTATCAGAAATGCACTTTTTCACAATGCACTGGAGATAAAGCTAAATAAATACCCAACACAGGTACAAGACTAATTAAACCAGGATTTCTGCTGAACAGAAAACAACTTTAACCAGGTTCCAGAAACATGATGTGAATAATAACCAGCACAGAACAAAACCTGGTTTCTTTCTTTCTTGGAACAACCTCCCAGTCCCCCAAGATTTCAAGTTCTCACCAGTGAGGCTCTGGGGCAATTCCCATCACAGAGATGGGAGCACCAATTCTCCAGCAGGCTCAGCTCCAGGAGCTGAGGTTTTCCCTGCAAACAGCCAAAATCCAAGTGAGCTTTGCACAGAAAATCGTTTTGAAATTGGTGGAATGTCACCAAAATCATGAGCAGTCACCACCTGTAAATCAGAAAATCCTAATAGAGCGTGAGCAGCAAAAACATAGCAATACATGTGGACATCCAAAACAATGCCAGAGCATCATTACACTAATTCAGCAGAGCAGGAGCAGCCCAAAGAGCCGTGGGGTTGGGATGCTCCTTCCTGCAGCCAGAGCTCTGGGCAGGAAACTCCTTCCTGTGGGACAGCACGAGAGGGCAGAAGAGTCAGGACAAGCCAGGGAGCCTCCACCATCCCATGATGAAATAAGGACATAACACCACTATCAAAGAATTAAATAATGTATAGGAGTTTTTAAAGAAAGCAACGGGAAGCTGATCAAGGAAATATTTTTACCAGAAGTTCTCCAAGGCAATGGCAGCTGGCTGAAGAAGAGACAAACAAAACATCATCTGCTTCAGAAATAACAGTGCAGGAGTTTCCAGGAGGACACAGAAGGAATTCCATCCCCTCTCCTGGCTGCTCAGTACTCAGCCCTGGGACCACCACATCCCTCTCCCTCCGCCCTCCAAGTTCAGTTCCACCTAAATGCAAAACAGGAACACTTCTGAAGTTTCAAAAAGCTGTAAAAGCAAAGAAAAAACATCTTCACTTCATTTGGGGATGGCTCCCTACACCTTGAGAAATGCTACACAGAAACCTTTGGAGTTTCCAAGGGCAGGATTCACACCTGAGGAAAAACAAAACTCACACACACACACAGACCTTAAACCAACTTTGTGACTTTTATTGATGGGCGACAACTTTATACTTCTAGGTATCACTAAACTGTGTACAATTAGGAACTCAACATTATAGGAGAGCAGACAGCAAAATTAAACAAAGCAGACTTAAAGAAATATCAATCTTAATTATTTTGCCCATTTTCTTAATTTCATGTACACAGAAGCATAAATGCAGTTTGAAATTTCTTAATAGCAATAAAGTTACAATCACCCATCTATATAGACTAACATCTTAACTCCAAATATTTGATCTGCAATGTGTACTTAAGCAGTTTCTCATCGCACAATTATTAAAATGTGTCTTCCTATCAGGAACCAGCAACTCTGCAGTTTGTACATGTTTTGAAGCACAAAGGACCATTTCCATCTCATACACATCGGCTCATATTTTACCACTTATCAAAAAACTATTGGGGAAGCAGAGAGAGCTTTTTTTATTTTTTTAAATTTTTTTTTCTTTTTTTACTGAAGTAAAGATAAAACATTTTCACAGAAATCTACAAGTTCTGTTGCTGGTGCAGGGTTCTCTTCTACTACGCAATTAGAAAGTGGGAATTCAATGCAAATCCCCCTTTTTTATTATCTTAGGATTCAGCATTAACTCGGATGAACTTTATTTCTTTTTTCATATTTTTTGTGATTCACGAGGCTTCCAACCGAGCGACTTCATTCTGCAAAGTCAAAAGTCAACACAAACCATGTTGTGCACAAACGGCAGCTTCCTTTAGCACTCTATCCCATAGTTGCAAGGGGGGAAAAAAAACAAGAATAAAAAGGGGGGGGAAAAAAACAGAAAAAAAAAAAAAAAGATTCACTCAGAAGAGCATTTACAGGAGAAAAAGTTAGTGATGTTGGCGTTCTACGGGGCGGGGAGGTGGGGTCACAGCAGGTCCACCTGGCGGTAGTACAGGAGGTAGGCTGTGCGCTCCAGGGCCGCCTTGACCACCTGCGAGTGGTGGATGACCCTGACGGCCTGGTCGTCGATGCGCAGCCACCCGTTGAGGCCGATCTGGAACACGTCCGTGGTGTAGTGCCCGCCCGTGGCGCTGTTGCCGTGGTGGTACACAACTGTGGGGACACACAGCGGGGAGGTGGTGTGGTGGGATTTACCTCAGAACCTCGGGGACCTCCCCTGGTAATTCCCTCCACCTCTCCTTTCCCCACCCTGACCCCTGCCGAGTGCTGTCTGTCAGTCCTGGAGCTCCAGAAGGACATTGGGCTATCCACGTGTGAAAAATGCGTATTTTAGGATTGGCTTTTTGCAAATATTAAAATGAATATTGTATGTGTTGTGTTAGAAAGTAATGCTGCATCAATTCTCTTAAGTAATGTGTCAAATACAGTGTTAGGTTGTAACAAAATGTTAAAATAGAAACTATGCTAGGTAGGATAATTTTTTTCTGAAGAAAGGACTTGCACTGAGATAGATTTAGGTGTCCTGTGGCTGCTTTTAGAGAAAGAGAATTTCTTGCTCTGTTATCAGAAGAAACAAACTTCTTCCCACCTCTCTTGGGCAGGATGATGCCATTAGGATTATGAGGAAGAAGTTGATGATAACCAGACAGAATCCTGTATTTGAATGGAATTTATGCATCATGTATGAGACGTATGAATATGCAACAGGCTGTGGTTTTTAAGGGTTAATCCTCTGTTAATGTGTGTCCTTTTTCAGGCATATGCTGCCCAGAAAAAGGTACCTGGATGTCTGTAACTCTTTGTTTCTACTGTGTCATATTGGCCTAATCCAAACTGTCCAAATTATTATTAGTCTAGTTGTATTACTATTTTTATAATAATTTTATTACTATTAAACTTTTAAAAATTTAAAAACAAGTGATTGGCGTTTTTCACACACGTGTGTCCTTTATCCCTTGAGACCTCCCCTCCTGTCCCTGGTTGGTGGCTCCCTACCCCTTCCCTCCCCCTGGGGTTAAAAGGAACAGCAATCATGAGGTTTGGGAGTTCTGTTGGAGCTGTTGCTGCATTCAGAGGCCTTTGGGCCAGAATAAAGCTCTGGATCCAAACCCTCCATCAGAACCAACTCCCTTCCTTCACCATCCCCTTAAAGCTTCTCCACCAGAGGGAAACAAGAATTTCACACCCACAATTTAAAAGAAAACACTTAATGTAACCCAGTGTTTCTATAATTCCATATGCAGAATCTGCACTTGCAATAGAGGTAAAATACACACATAAAACCACACAGATAAATAAAACAATAAATAAAAGACACAGATAAAATACCTGCAAAGAGCCGGTACGTTCTTTGGCCTTTGGAAATTTTACTTTTCACACCAGGAGATAGTAGCTCTAGAGGAGGAAAAACAGCCACACATTAGAAATTCCATATCAAGAGGATCAATTATTTTTCAGAGAAATCAGCACTATCACAAAGGAGAACATAAAGGATGGTCATGGTTCTAGTAACTGGTAATCAAGGGAGTGAATTTGCAGGTTTGCAATACTGTGGTTTATGAAAGGTTTAAAAATATCACCAAAAATGAAAGGAAAAAAAGACATAGTAAAAGATCAGATTATTCTATTTTCTCCCTCTCACTCCTAGGAGGATTTGATCCTTGACAGAATCAATTGTCATTCTGAATCGGCCAAAGAATGACAGAATCAATTTCAGATTCCAAGTCATGCTTACATTCCTAAAAAAAAATTGCAAAATAACATATTAAGTAAAACAAAAGGGCACTAACTGACAAGGTCCAGATCTCAGCTGAGATTATGAGTATACATTGATTTTATTTATTCCTATTTGAACTACTGGCTGGCTAATAGTCCATTTGTCAGCTCAAAACAAAAGGCATTCTTTTGGCAAGCTTCAGATGCTGGACAATTTCCAATCTCACACTATTTAAAGTCAGTATCTCCTAAGATACTTGTTAAACAAAGGATCCTTGTTTAACCTCTGCACTATGCATTGTCTACCTTCAGGCTGCATTTTCAATAAAACACCAGTTTCATTTCACCAGCCACTCATTAAATAATTTGACACTTCTCTGAATTAAATTTGTGATAAAAATGTTCAATATTGATCCAATATTGGCAACAGTCTTGTAGAGACAGGGACACAGATCCAAGAGGATCACTTCCCATATTTGCCCTCAGCAGCCTATATCCTTACTCTATAAATCCACAAGTTCCCATTTGGCCAACCCATTGCCTAGAAAGTGCCAAAGGCTTTCAGATCTTTCATCATAAAAAAAAACCCACAAAATATTCACCCAAATGACCAAATTTTCATACAATGATGAGAATAAAATCTTGTGTGGGAGAAAATTAAAACACAGACACTTGTAGGAAATACAACATTCTCTTTCCCATGAGGAGAGGGGAATTCTGTTCCTAAATCTTTTACCTTTGCTGATTTCCAGATCAACAGTATACTCAATATTCTTGATCAGCTTCTGGCATCCTCCAGTCTTCTCATACACGAAGCGTTTGAGGTGTAAAACGAGAACAGGGGGCAGCTTTTCTAAGGTGAGTCTTCGACTGATCTCCACCTGAGAGCATTTCATTTTAAGTATTAAAATTAATAATTATTTTAAATTTAAGTATTTAATTTTAAATACACTAGCAGCAAATCCTCCAGATTTGTTATTACTGCAGTATTAATTTATGATAAACACTCGTTTGTGACTTACAGCCCACTGGACCTTCAATCCTATCACTCTTTTAAAGGAGAACTCAGTATATTCAAAGAGAAAAATATGAGTTATGATCAAACTTTTCTCTACTAAATAGTGATTTTTATATAATTATAACTGAACAATCCACAAAATTTTTTTTTGCCTGGAAACCAGGAGCTGAGCTCAGAATTGTAGAACAAAAATGTTTTGCCTTCCTAGAAATGAAGACATGTAAATATTTCTCAAAATTACTGCTTAAGGTTTTTCCCCATTTTTAATTGAGAAAAACCTCTTTATTGGTAACCATGAGCATATTATTTTTCAATACATGGCTTGATTCTGCTAGAGCCTTTGTGTTGAATAGAAACTCATGGGGAAAAAGTATTATCTCTTTCCAAGGTTCTACAGACATGTAGAAATAAAAATATGTTCAGCATTTTTACTACAATTTTAATACAAAAACCAACTATTTCAATTTGAATTTCTTTTAAAAAAATATCTGGAAGACACTGTGGGTGCTTGTATTTCCATCCAAACTCTGAAATGTCATGAAGCACCTCATTTCTTCCAATCCAGCACTGGGTTGTCAGTCAAAAACTCTAAACCATTTGCAGTAAAAAAAGAAAAAAATGAATGGCAAGCAAAACAAGATATTTGTGGAAAATCATAATCAGCTTGCAAATGTTTTCTTCACATGGAAAACAACTGGAGAAATGTATGTTCTGAATATTCAAGGTAAACAAATTTCTGCTATTCATCTTTAGCTTTTCAAGGGAAATGAACCTTTCTTTATCTAATCCTGTTCTCACTTGGAGGATTTTGAAAACTTACAGACATGAATGTCAGAGGAACACCTACAACTGCAGAGTTACCAAGAGTGAACATGGAATTCCCACGTGAGCAATCCTTGCACACCACAGACGCCTTTACCAGTGCCCACCACAGGAAACAAGGCAAGGCCTTAGTGAGGGAAATTTCATTATTATCCTCCAAACTGCCAAACCAAAGGCATGCTTTTCCTCCTTGTAAGTACTTTTCTATTGTAGCTATTACTATAATGTATTGTACGTAAAATAAGAAGTATTTACTCAGAAGAGCTGCTCCTTTACTAACAGCATCTGGCAATCCCCAGGAATCAGTAAGTCAGGATATTGAACATAATATTATGTATCTTTACCACAGTTCAGCCTGATAATTTGGTATATTCTCCATTAAAATCCCCAATAAATTATTTCATCAACTCAAACCCCAGCTATTTACATGCCTGGCTTTGTTTTAGAGCTGACACCTCACTGCTCCAGGACACTGAAAAGGTTTGTGCTTTTTTTATCAAAGCGTGCTCCAACAACTCTTTGTAAAGCCAGAGCTCTAAGAAAACCCTTTTCAATACAAAGTTTAGCAGCTGGCTGTGAAGAAGGGGTGAGCAGAACACACCTCCTGCTTGGTTTTTGTGGTGTAGCCCTGCACAGACTCCCTGGCCACCAGGCTTTCCAAGGCATCCTGCACGGTGCGGATCTTGTCTGACTGGATGTCCAGCTGCAGGGTGAAGAAAAGCTGCAGCGTGGCAGACTCCTTGGAACTCTGCTGGTAAACTACAGATCTGTGGAGAAAAAAAGGGAATCAAAATAAAATAAAGAGTGGTTTTCAACCAGACAGAACCTTCAAGGAAGAATGAGTTACTTAAGTAACTCAATTTATACTTAATTCAAGGCAAAACATAAAAATAAACATCAAATTTTAACCATTTATCCCAATTTAAATTATTTTCATCTACTAAGGGCATTCTGAATGGGATTGTAACTGAACTGTTTTATTTATGTAAAGTTTAAAGAAAAAGACTGAAAATTTTGATAAGCATTTAAAAAAAATTCACCTCCTGGCTCTATTTGTTAGTTTAATTTTCCAACAGCTCTTCACAAGTGCAAAGAGCCAGTACTAATCTGTGTTGTACTGTAAAAATCACAGCTGATTCCAGGTTCTCCAATAAAAATACACCATTTTTTCAGTCACTTCTCTAAGACCAATTTTATACTGATTTCATAGTGTTTGCTTAAATCTTGCCATAGAAAATATAAACTATGCTCCACTGAGGACTGGCAGTTCATTTTCTTCCCATCATTTTCTGTATTCAGACTTTGTCCACGTATATAAATTATTATGTTGTTATATATTGAAAGCAGAATTATAATTAACACAGCTCTGACCCATTTGGCCATGCTGGAATATTTCCAGGTCAGGAAGGAAATGTTAATATTCAGGATAATGTTCAGGATAATCAAAAGAGCCCTTTTTACTCAGGCAAAGCCCTGAAGCACCAACACAAAGCCAGTGCAGCCAGCAGCACTTTTATTTTAAAAAGCAGAAATTATATTGTAACACCTCTTCAGGATATTTTCTTCACAGGAGATGCAGAAATTGATTTGATAGCAAAACCTTTGCTGGGCTATGATTTCTCTGTAACCATGCCCCTAATGAGAATAATTACAAATCTCAGCTGGATGAGGGAAAATCCATCATTTTCAATGAAAAATTACTCAAGCACTGCAAGAATTCCCAGGAAAACTTTGTATTTCCCCACTTAAGCCTCATGTTGCTAAGAAAGGCTTTATAGGCTGGGGTTTTTAAGTAATTAAGCCTAAATAGACATTTAATAGACTCAAACCTCTCAAGGACAGCCTAAAAACTCCCAAGCCTGAAGTTTCCTCAACCAAAAGATGCCAATCTAAATCATCTTTTCCTCACTGCTTTTCTCATTGGATTTTTCCAGTTTCTGAAGCTTTCATTTAGTGGAATTCTACTGGAGTTTTATATTCAGTCCTTCCTATCTCCACCCCTGAGGATGAAGCTTTCCCACATCCCAGGGGATGCTGTTTCTGTGGTGAGCTGTGCCCTGGTGTGAAGGATAAATAAAGTGGATGTGGTGCCAGCAGATGTTGGATTGGATCCTGTGGTTCACCTGCTCAGTGCAAGGTTTTCCCTTTTTCCAGTATTACCATTGCTTTATATCATTTTTATGGACTTCTACAGAAAACTGTCATCATCTCAGTATTTTTAATATAAAAACTGAAGGAATCATGTAGATAGCTAAACAATTGTGACAAATTTTGGTAAATACATCTGGGGTATTAACAGCACCTTGGGTATGTGAACCATTGATGCAGGACTCCATCAATACCTACAAACATCTGTCTGCCAAATTCTATGGAAAATATCATTTTATTTACCAGCTGTCTGGCTCAAAACCCAGAAGAATAAATAATTTCAGAGCATTTCCAAGGCAGAAGGCACTAGCCCACATTATTCACACTTCTAGACTCAATATCTGGCAACACAGAGAGTCAAACACCAGCAATTAAGTGTCTGTCTCCAATTTAAAAATAATTCTTCAAGTCTAGCAGTTTTGTTTTGCTCTATGTTTTTAGCAAGTGTTTACTTTGCTTTCATTTTAAATTATACATTTCTCCAAACAAGTCAGGAGGCTTCCTTTCCAAAAAATATTCAGATTCTCCTTTCTGCCTTTGTCTGGTATCAGACCTGCAGAGAAGTGATATGCCACATTCTTTTCATTCCAGTAACATCTTGTAGCAATTCACATTTTTCCAGACTTCTTTTGCCTTTAACATTTCTTTACTATTAAACACAGCTTTCTCTGGGAAGCACGAAGGGTCTGAAAAACCTAAAATTCACAGTTTTATGTTTTAGTTCATTGTTTTACTGTCAGGATTCAACTCTGTGAATCTCATTCTCTCTCAGTATCCTTATTTACAATATGAGATGAGATTCCTCAAAGGTCATAAAAATTAGGCAAAAATTCCTAAAATTAGGAAACTCCTTTTCCACATGCAATTCAGGGCTTGGGATCTCACCACAGTCTTTTCATTTAAGACATTTTAAAAGATTCAAGCACTGCAAGTCGAGAACTTGTAGGAATAAGTACTGTACCTTATGTGACCACCAAAAATATCAGTGATTGGAGTCTGGACAAAGTCAGCCTGGCGAGTGACCGAGGATTTGTTGCGGGGTCCCACCTGCTCCCACTCGTCCTCGCTGCCCTCCCCCTGCTCCTCCTGCTCCTCCTCCTTGGGGACACTCTGAGCCTCGGGGCCGTTGGACACCGACACTTCTGCAATGACCAGGGCAAAACACAGCGTCAGACACACTGACAAATAAAGATCCGGACAGGTAAGGGATTTGAACGGCAAAAACCACAATATAAAAGGCAAAAAACCCAATACAAAAAATCCCCCCAAAATTCCCTGAAAATCCCCAAGAAATCCCATAAAAATCTCAATAAATCCCATTAAAAATAAAAAAAAATCCCCAAAACCCCTAAAGTATCCCTAAAAAAATCCCCTACAATTTTTTTTTAAATTTATTAAAAAATCTCCCCGAAATTGCTAAAAATTCATAAAAAAGTCCCTAAAAGTCCCCAAAAATTCCTTAAAAATCCCCCAAAAATCCCATGAAAATCACAATAAATCCCATTAAAAATCCCAAAAAAATCCCCTAAAGAAATTTTAATCACCAAAAAATCTCCCAGAAATTGCTAAAAAGTCACGAAAAACTTCCAAAAAGTCCCCAAAAATGCCTTAAAAATTCCCAAAAACCTCCCAATAAATCCCTAAAAATTCCCCCAAAAATCCCCAAAAATGCCTGAAAAATCCCCTAAAATCTTTTTTAATTACCAAAAAATCTCCCAGAAATTGGTAAAAATTCACTTAAAAATCCCAAAAAGTCCCAAAAAAAATCCCCTAAAAATTCCCAAAAAACTCCCAATAAATCCCTAAAGATTCCCCCCAAAATCCCTAAATAATTCTCAGTAAATCCCATACGAAACCCCCAAAAATTGCATAATTCTTTTAATTTAAAAAACATTATTTTTTTAATTTAAAAAAGAACAAGCCTATTCCAGCTTTGCTCCCTGCATGACACATCCATGTATTAACAGAAGGCAGCTCACTGATGACTGTATGTAAATAGCAAAGTTTGATATATTTTTAGAAGCAAATTTATGGGATAGAAAATTAGAAAGTCAAGTGTTATTCTGGCAAGAGAATTATGCCATTATTAAATACAACTCCTTTTCTGCACAGGTATTTTACAGGGAACCCAAGGCTTAGCAAATATTTTCCCAGCCTGTGCCAAATTCAGGTTATAAACTGCACACAGCTAAGGAACAAAATATGGTATGACTTTATATCCTAAAAAATTTACCCTACTAAAGAGAAATTGGGTAACTAGTGATCTGAATTCTTACTTGGCTATGGGTTGCAGGATTTTATTTGTAATGGGGTTCAAGCTAAAGCCTCTATAAACTAAAATGACATTTTACTCAGCATACAAATTCTAGTAATTCTTTCAAAGTAAATTCTCCTCCAACTTTGTCAGTAAGAATTTCCATATAATTTAGTATGTTGGTTTGTGTTAGATAGAAAAAGAAAGATCCTAACAGTTGGTTTATAGATCAGTGAAAAAGAGACTGATGTACTCTTGAACTCCCATGGAGAGTCAAAAACCACTGACACTGCATGTGTTATAATGACAAACAAGACTGATCAACTAGAGTTAGCCCCAAATAATGCTCACTGGGCTCAGGAAAATGTGTAATACTGAGTTTTGTTGTTTAGGAGAACAGGGATGTGACTTCTAATTCAGAGTATTGACAGAACCATGATGCCTTTCCAGAAACCCAGTAACTCTTCAGATCATTCATAAACTGGGCAGAATGGACTCTCTGTATCCAGATTTTACCAAAATATTATTTGCTTATGTCCCAGCCCTCTAAAACGTGGCATTCTGTCCCTATCTCAACCTCCACTCCAAGCATTACCCTGTATTATGGAATCACCACACAAAAACAGTATTTGAAATTAACAGTTTGTTATTTAAAAAAAAATCCACTAACTTTCATTATGTGGAGAGAGAAGTTTCTTGAGGGTCAGCATTTCTTCATGTAGTCCATTGAGGATAAATCCCAAGTATTCTTCAGCATCCTCTTGCCTGCCCTGAACAAAATATTTTTTCCAATTAATCCTATGATATTTTCATGGTTTCCTTTTAACAGAAGGTTCACGACACTGAACAAATCCAGCTTTCTCCCATAAATTTAGCAACTACTTAGTCTAAAGTTATGTTAAATAAAGTTTAAATTTTATTATAAGACAAAACTCCTTTTTAACCAGTTAAACCCAAACTGTGCTAAGTAGCATCAGCGCCACAATGGCTACAAGAATTCTGCATTTTTCTCCATACAAATTCCATTTAACGTGTGAGCTGGAATTTTTTTCTCCCCATTTCTTTTACAGCCACTATTGAAAGTTGCTGTGAAGCCAAGGCCAAATCAAAGGATGGTCTGAATTATTATCTTTTCTTTATATTGAAATTAAACCTGACCTTCAATCAGTCTTAGCTGAATTCCTCATAAAAATGAACAACTGCTCATTTCTTAAATGTAAATCAATTGGTAACTCCATTATAAAAAGAGATGTTCCACTCCAACAGTAATTTTTCCATTATTCTGACATATCAAACTGCCAAACCTGTAATTAAGATTTTCCTGTAATTCAGGTCCCAAGGCAGTTGAGCCTCATTACCATGAGCTCTTAATGAACTGATTTTAGTGGCATTTGAGCAGAGCCTGAGGTTTTTTGCAGAGTTTTAAGAACTCAGACTGCCCTGCAATGCAGTGGCACAAGTCAAGGATTTGAAGTCTCACCTTTTCTGACAGACTTGACTTTATAACCGTCAAGAGTCTGTAAATGTAGGTTGGTTCAAAGGCAGCTCCTGGTCGGATGTCTCTCACTATTTTATCACCTAAAGCTGCAAGGTGAAAGAGAATTCATGTAAGTAATAATAAATAAAAGGGATTTTTTACATTATACCTTAACAGTCTCTTCACACATCACTAGTTTTGAAGTCCAGCACTTTGGTTTAATTGTAATTTGGGGTTTTGAGCTCAGAAGTTTTAAGTCACAACTCTTACTGCTTTACAACATATCACCCTGCATAAACTCAGTCAGGAAAAGTTCTAAGAAGATTAACAAGATTATCAACAGCCATCATAAAATAACACTATTAGTGCTATTTGCATTTTTGCATTTATTTTGTACTCGAAGAATATGTCCTTAAACCTTCTGTGTATCTGTACTTCTAACAGATTATTTTGCTCACTGCAGGAGAAAAACCCCAAGAACAGCCTGACAAGATGTTCCACTAATGGCAATACAAGGCCTCAGAACTGCAATTGAAAACTACACAAGAAAATGACCTACAAGTAAAATAAGTTGCATAAGCCAGTAAGATTTGTTTCACAGAAAGAAACCACAGAAATGTCTGAACTGTTTGGAAATCACTGGAACAACCAGCTCCTCCTGATATTTCCTTATCATGTTACATAAGAATAGTTTCAGGAATGTGCTTGTTTCTGCAAGTTTGCAATACAACAGACTTGGCTTAAAATAAAGATTAAACAACTGAAACCTTTAAGATAATTTATTTGCATCAATATGCTATTCCTCACTCCATAATCACTACTGAGCCTAAATATGTATAAATAAATATGCATTAGGAGAGATCAGATATGTCTGAAGTTTTCCCACTGGAATCAGAAGCCAGGATAATATTCCTGCAGGCAATCTCCAAGTGCTTAAGGGACCTGTTCTGGCCCCATTTTGTTCCAAATCAGTGAGTGTTCAGGGTTTAAGGAGCAGAACTGAGCAATCTGATAAACAAACAGTTGGAACTATGTAAGGAAGGAAGTGGAGGAAAATACAGAGATTTTCTTAGAAAAGGCATGTTCTTAGAAGGGATCTTCACAATTAAGTGAACCTCCAACAAAAACTGTTCTTATTGCACTTCTGCACTTGGTCCACCAAACAGAAGGAAAAAATCCAAGGTGCCACACCTCCCCTCATGCAGATCTTTACCCCAGAGGCTTCTCCCCATCATTTTCTGCTTTGTGCCCCTGCTCCCACTCACCTTGCTTTGCTTTAGGAGGTACAGGCATATTAGTGAACTCATTCATTAAACGAACACTGAAACAGAAGGGAAGCAACTGGACATGAGCAGCAATTTAACACTTAGAAGAATAAATAATAAAATTAAAACATTGTCATTCTGACTGCCAAAACAAAACAAAATCAAAGAATATCACAGGAGTCTTGGTGAAGTTCAAAGATAAAAATCCACCTGATCACTGCAGTGAAACCCAGGTGTTGGGCTGGTCCTTGCACCTCCCACAGTTCATTTTTTGCACATTAAACACTAGACAAAACTCATATTCCCAAGGCATCAGGAATTATCTTCCTTGACAATCCGAGCACTTGTAAAACACCAAGTTCATTATAAGAGCGTCACCCAAAAACACACGAAAAACTTCTGGCCACAGATCAGCTTCTATCAACAGCCATTGTTAGGTATTTCTGAAGGAGTTCAGCCAGATCCCAGAGTTCGATTCCTTTTTTCCCAAGCTACTTACAAACTGTCTAGCATTGGTGTGGAGGTGCACGGCCTCTGCGATTTGGAATACATTGGAATGGACTTCATTAAATGATACATTGGAGGGCAAGCAACCAAGGCTTGCAGGGTCTATGCAGTGGCATTAAGGAAATATGCAGGAAATGGCATCTGTGTATCAACCAAATATTCAATTTATGCAAAACAATAGGGAAAACAGAGCTGCATTTTTATTAGGTAGATCAATCCAAGAATTTAACTGGAAAAGAGGATGAAGCTTTAGCACAACATTAACCAATCATTTACAGAAGTTGTATTAAAAAAAACCCAAGCATCTTGTAACATGCAGTGATTTCACTGACATTTTAATCATGGCAAAAACTTTCATTCATGGGTAAGGAAACATTTCATCCAGGAGCAGGAGAGGAAAAGAACTTCCATAGGAAAGACTTTAGAGAATTAACCATTTGAAAATTGGCAGGAGATAACCTGGAACACATTTTCTGAGAAGAATGGAAGAAACTAGCTGAAACTTAAAGGTGCTGAGTCACCCCTGCCACCAAAGCAAAACCTGCTGAGATGTGAGATATTCTGCACTGCAAAGGGTCAAAGGGTCAGGAGCAACCTGGAAAACTTCAGAGTATGCTGGGAGAATGATACTCTAAAAACATCACAACTTGGTGAGAGCAGTGAACAGAGGAAATGCACTAAAAAACTGGAGAGAAAGGGAAATGACAAAATAAGGCAATGATCTCAACAGCTGAAGAGAGATTAATTTGATCCCCTACAATGTGCAAAAACCAGTGTAAAACTTCAAGACTGAAAAAAGGGGAGCTAAGATATATAGTGTATATAACCAAATGTGCAGAACTGGTTATGGAAGATCAAAGCTTCATTTAAGGCAGTTGTTGGCCTAGAAATAGTTGATTAGGATGTGCCATGATCAGTCTTGAAATTGGTGTTAACATTTTTCACGAGCAGTACCAGCACTAAAAGTACCCCAAGTGTCACCTTGCTGACATGGGAGATAATTTTTCTTAATTATTAATATTTTTATTAATATCATAATATACCATAGAGAGAAGGTGCTTTCTGCTCCTCAGGGTAAAAGTTATTTTTGCAGGGGAATACAATTCATTCAGAACAAGCTCATCTTCCATATGTAAGATTGTAGTGGAATTAATTTAAATTAAATGCTGCTTTACACAGATGAGACAACAGTGACAACCTGCTCAGCACAAACCCAAATGATCCACTTAAAACTGCAAAACAAAGCCCAAGTGTAAGAACAGTTACTTCAAGTGCAAAAGAGAAATAACTATTTATAAATGGATGCACAGAATCAAGGGGAAACACTGCTAGAAATCACAAGGGTTTCAGTCAGGAGAAGTTATAGGTCTGAAATATTTTGACACAGGTAACAAGTGCAAACAGGACTGCAGGAGAACCCTGCACAACAGGTTCAACGATCCAAAATCCCCCCGGATTTCTGGCTGCTACACTTCAGCATTTTAACCACAGGAGCAGGATCTGGGAAAACAAAGCACTTTTATAAAATACTTACCAGAACAATCCAAAAAAACTCTGACAGATATAATATAAAAATATCAACTTAAGAGCATTAATTTTTCCCAGGGAAGGATACAGCATTGATGTAGCACCAGTTTCCTTTGTTGATCAGCCCTCGGGGTTGCAAAGACACTGGTTTATGTATTAGTCTTACATTTTCCAGTATTTCTGCAGAATGAGAAACAGCAAATTGAGCATCAACAAAACTCTCGTGGCCATCAAACAAATATCTGCTGCAGCATTACACAGTAATTCAAATCAATGAAGAAGATTCCCAGAACCTCCAGCAGATGATTTCCACTCCATTTACCCACTGCTCACATTCCAAACCAGACTTTTTTCTTCCACCGAAGATCCTGGGATTCAGATCAGGAGATGCTGATCCAAAACTGATCACTGTCATTCCAAAGCAAGACCTATTGATCTGGGTGTTTGTTTCCCTAAATCCAGATATTTTATTTATATTGCTACATAGATACATATACAGATATAAAATGCAATCAGCTGCAATCACCAGTTTCATGAAGTATTTCCCACATTTTTCTGCTTTGAAGAGGGATGAAACCAATGCAGCAGTTTCAGTTCAGAAGTTTCACCATCCACTATCTTACAACAAAATCATCTCAGTGCAAACACACAGACTGATGTGCTCTGCTCTTCAGAACATACAGTTTAACACTTCCAAAATCTACAAGATAACAGCCTTACATAATGTAATTCCTACTCTTTCCTGCTTTCAAAACCCAAGTTGAAAACTTTGAAACCACTGCACATTAGTCTGTCCCAGTTATGAAACCAAGAACAACAAAAGGAGATTTTCCAGGAATCCTGACCTGCTATTTAGAAACCTAAATAAGAACTATTCAAAGAAAATACTGGAGCTCATACACTTTAAACTTGCAAAATAAGGTGTATACAAGAGAAAATACAAACTGCAAGTAAATATAGCAATTGTGTACCAGTGGGGTTGTTTTTTTTTTTTTTAATAATAAATGTGAGGAGCTCTAAAGCCCTTACACATTATAACCTGAAAGAATTTGAGCTGTTCACTACAGGACTAAAAATAACATGATGTAGGTACAAAAGCAGAGGTACAAAGCTGAAAGTAAGCAGAGGAGATGGCAGAACTGCAAACAAAATCCACACCCTTCTACTGCCAAGCTGTCTCCCTATCTATAAGATCACATTTCCTGCAGATAACATCAGTTCTAAGCAAACAAAATTGACAAAAAGAAAAAGGAATGTTTAATTCACTTGTCTGTTACATAAAGAACCTGAAAGAGCAGACAGCAAAGAAATGTAAAATGGAAGATGAGACAGCACAGATGCAGAGTAAGATTATTTCTAGTGAAGGCTAAAATATGTTATTAAATTACTGCTAAAGTGCTTCAGAATGTATTGTCAGAGCAGCAACATTTGAACTGTGTTCACACACAATATTTCTGTTAACATAATTCATCGTTGTTGAAAATAAGGATAAAAGTAACGGAAAAAGTTTTTAGTTTTTGTGTCTATCAATAACTTTTTACATTAACTCTTTTCTTCCCCATTTTTGCATCATGCTCAATAAAGATATTAAGAGGACCTTTAGCATCCTCTTGTGGTCACAAAGCTGCTCTGTGAACAGGCTCCAGTGCCATTCCTGGGAGTTTTGCTTCTTTTAACAAAGACCTGGGTTTGTGTACAGCAATTACATCCAACAGCACATTTCCAGCTCCCATCAATCACACAGTAACTAAAGAACTCTTACAAATGTATCAGAAGAAAAACAGACTTACAACCATGAGAAAATTTTAAAATTTCAAAACCTGTTGGAAAGCTCATGTCACCATTCAGAAAACTTGTTTCTTTTGGAGGGTACTGATTTGTGAAATGAGGAAATGTTTAGATATTTCTGTTGGTAAACAGAAAGCATTTTGCTGAAGTTCATTCATTGGGTTTTGTTATTACAATTACCTCTCAATTTTTTTAACAAGGTGATTTCCTAAACAAACCAAGTCCAGAGTTTAAGGCAAGAGGAGCCCTGTGGATATGGTGTCCATGCTGAAGAGATAAAGGTGCTTACAAGTCAGGAACTGAACTCTTGGCTTAAGGCCCTGATTTAGAGAATTTTGTCTCTGGTACTCTGATCTTTCCTCAAATCTGGACATGCCTAAAAAATCCCAGGACAACACTGCTGGATGACCATAAATAAAAACATTTCCTGTAAGAATGAAGTCTGAATGTACAAATGGCTGCATTTCTGAAGATTATAAAACCTCCAGACCCTGCATGTCTCCACAACTCCTTGTTCTAGCATTTACCTACCTTTATAATGAGAAAAAAATCTTCTACTATATACTGGAACACCTTTCTTACAAACTGAATTAATTTAATTTTATCACTAGCCTTGGCAGAAGTGATCTTCCTCACTTCTTTACGAATCACCATCTTCTTTATGAATTTGTTTTGTAAATTTAGATTTACAACCACGGTCGTGCCAACAATATCAACTGAGACAAATTAACTCTGAATATTTCACGTTTACCCACATGGTTTTTAAATCTTATTTCCATTTTTGCTGCTGCACCATGAAATTTTCCTTCAGAAGGAATGCCCAAAGACTCCATTGCATCAAGTCCTCAACAGCAAGAGTAGAATTAGTTGTTTTCCAAGTAAACTGGTATCAACACACACTGGGGGAAAAAAACTTTGTTTTCTTCAGCTGTACTAAAGACACTCATCAATTCCCAAGAACTTCCAGATCCTTTTCTCTAATATGTCCACCATTAGTTCTTCACACTGTACTCTCATTTGGTTTCTGTTCTGGTGCCTTCCAGACTTGCATTTATTGGACTCCCTTCCTCCTAAATTTAAAATCATTCCAGATTTACTCAGATCTTAAAAGTTTCTGTTCTTTGATTCATCTGGAATCCTGCCTGCTGTAAACAGATTTTATGGGCATTGTTACTTCCATCACCCACAGTGAAAACACTGCAAGCAAACATGATTCAGAAAATTGTTTTAGATTCTTTCACTGCAATTTTTCCCAAGATCACCAAAGAAGAGTTATAAGACTACTCAGAGCATTGGTATTTTTCCAATCACTTATTTCCTTAGCTTGTTTTCAACACTATATAAGGCTTTATTAATTATCAGGTTATAATTGTAGGGCACCAGCTGTGAAATGTGGCAAGTAAAGCCCTGAAGAGTCGTATTTTTTACCAATACAATTTATGACCTTACTATCCCTTAGATATTAATTATTAAAATGTTTGTCCTAGCATCTAAATTAGGCTGTGGTGCATAATTACTGCACTTGTCCCTTTCTGCACCTGCACAGCAGATACATCTTGGACACTTAATAAAATTACCTCTTGAGTATTTGTTTCTCATCAAGATTAACATGAAATTTGCCTGTTCTATTTATTTTCTAGTCCTGATCATCTCCTTACCTTGTGTAGTTTCTGTCTTTGAGACTAAAGGAACCACAGACCTCTGCAGGCTGAATTAAGCAGCATTAAATTATCTTCAGGGTGCCTGTGAGTCATTAACCTCCCTTGTAATAACTGCTGAAATTGAAGTACAAACCAACAATTCGTCCCTGGAAAAGCAACTCCTCTTCTTGTGTTCTAAATAAAAACCGCGCAGAAGGACCTTGGCACTCCAGCACTGGTTGTTTGTTAATTTGATTTGTTAATTTTGCCTGCTAACTCGAGATACTTCAGGTGTAGAGTTTACCTGTGTCCAGCACCCCGTGGAACTTGTGGTCAAAACTTCATTCCCATTGGCATGAGCTGAAGCTGCCAAATTCCCAACAAACCAAACGGGGGAATCTCAACTCAGCCACAGGGAAAACAAGGAACACACCTGACAAACACACAGAGCCTCTCACAGTGATGATCACTGAGGCAGGAGATTTAAAATCAAATATCTACAGAGCAGTGCAAATGATCTGTCTGGAAAGCATGAACTGAAGTTCTTGTAACACATTTTTGAGTGCAGGTGCATGAAGAAAGCACTCAGGTACCTAATTTTTGAGTACATATAAAGAAAATAAAGAAAAACACCTTTTTCCACAGAGCAGAGCACGGATCACATGGCATTCAGATCTTCAAGTAAACATTTTACACCAAAATCAGCAGCATCTGAATTACAGGAATTGCAGCAATGATTCCTACCTAAATCAGCTACAATGAGCAGATTAATTCCTTTTATCCATACTCAGACTACTCCTCTGCCCAAAGAGCAAGCTAATAGTGAAGGTGTAGAAGAAAACTGGGTAAAAGTTACATTTGTGTTTTACTACAGTGAAGACAGAATAAAAAGCTCTGCTCCCACCTGGTGGCAGAAAATAGTACAGAAACAGTGAAAGTCTAGAAAGTTAACTTACAGCTGGAACAACTTGGACAAGAGAAAAAAACCTTTTCCATTTATGGCAAGCAATCCTAGCTTTATGATGGTCACAAAATAGTTTTAAGTGATATCTTGATATCTTAAGACAACATTCTCCATATGAGTTCATACAGACTGTAATCACCTGCTTTTATATACATATATATATATATATATATAGTTTTAATACAGTGTTTGTGACACCTAAGTGGAAAAGACACTGAAATATAAATTATTCTGACAGCTTTTCTCTCAACAGACAACTCTGAGTAATGAAACCATTGCTGAGTAAGGAGGGGAGGAGAGGCAGCACACAATTCTGGGCACTCTGAACATCATCTCCAGGTCAGCTTCTGCTCAGAGTGGAAACCTGGCTTGAAGGTGTCACTTTCAACACAGCACTGTACCTGTAAATTAGCTTGTAGCATAAACAGCAGGACACTGCACAAAGCCATCTCACACAGTGACCACTTCACAGATTTAAAATAATTACTTTGGTTCCAACACTGGTGAGTCAGTGACACAAAATGCACCCAAGCTGGGAGAACTTCACCATTTCTGGCTGAATCTGCACAACCAGCCTCCTGCAGTTTCCAGCATTTCCCATTAAGAGCACAAATATGACAGGACCAAGAATCAAAGCTTTTGTATCACTCATTCCCTGTCCTGATGTCCCCTCTGGACAGCTCCTTAGGGTTATTCTTGAACTGGGAACAGCAAGTATTAGTTATGGATAAAGCAGTACTGTTTGTCATGGTTAAACTGGAAGGACAGACCCCTCAAGAAGCATATTAGTAAATATGATATTTCCTGAATTGAAATTTCTGAAGCAAGACCTATGTAGCCATTACATTTGAACTGCTCTTTAGTGCCCAGGAATTTCAGCTACTTTGGTATAAACACAGTAATACTATACTTGTAATGGAATACTACAAAATTGTAAATACTGGATAATGTAACACACCATTTTCTGAACAAACCTAACATATTCTCCTTTTTGTAACAGCACACAGCCCATTTGAAACCACAGATCACTTCCACAGACTGACAAGTTGTTTGACAAGCAGCAATAGTTTCCCTGTATCTGGGATAATGACATGGCAATGCCTGCTTGGAATGTTTACTCAGGGGGATACAAACTGGCTAATTCAAATGACATCCTTCATGCAGTGTTTGAACAGCCAGCTCATTACCAGAGCAATGTTCTCTATCAATACTGCACACTCCTGTTTACAAGCAGAGCTAACACCCCTGCAGTGTAACATCCACTCGTGTGTATAACTATACCTGCAATCTTTATGGCTACGGGATCCTCTGAAACTGGAACAGGTCCCTCTTTGACTTCAACCTGTTTTTCAGGGACCAGAGGAGATGTGGCAGGAGGGGTATACTTAGTCTCAACATAGACCACAGATGTGGAAGCAGAGGGCTTGGAATTGTGAAAAAGACTAGCCCACGACTTTGCAGGCTGATTAACAGGGACTGATCCTGCAAGCGGGACCGTTGCCTCAGTAGTAGGTGAAGCTTCCTCAGGCTTAGCTTGGTCTGAGTCAGTGCTTTCCACAGTGTGCAATTCTACCCCATTGGCAGCTGTGTCCTCACCAGAGGATTCAAGTGTTTGTCCATTAGTAACGCCAAGAGTTTCAGTAGTATCAGTACCAGCATAAGCCTGTACAACAGCTGTCCTTAGGGGGCTCTCTCTGACGGCCTCCGGGGGGAGGCAGAACTGTTCCGAATGAGCAAGGCGGCAAACCTCGGCCTGCCCGCCAGTCCTGCTGCCGGGGCCGGGCTCGGCACACGCAGCTCCGGCCAGGAAATCCACGGAGCTGCCGGGGCTGCTGCAAGTCCTCGGCGTGGCCAGCGAGGGGAGGTCTCCTGCCAGCTCCGTGTCCTCCGCGCTCAGGCTGTTGAGTCCCGCGGCCGAGGCGTGGCCGTTCACCAGCGCCTCCGGGGCAGCCACGCCGTCGGGGACATCTTCCAAGTAACTGTAGTATCCAGGGGGTCTTTTTTTCTTCTTTTTCCGCTCCCTCTGCCCCAGGCTCCCAGCCAAGGCGTCGTTTTCGGCGTTGGAGCCGCTGTCCAGAGCCAGGGTGGGGTCACTGAACTGGCAGTCAATGGAGTTGTAGTTTGCGTCGCTGAGAGCATCATCTGGGCTTTTCTGAGCAGGTGCACAGCTGAGAATGAATTCTGGAGCCTGAGGATTCAGAGTACTCGAAATACTGTAGTCGGTGTTATTCAGGACAGATGACTGAGTCTCGATAACTTCATTAACACCAAATTCTATTCTCTGATACTCTTCCCCTGGACAATAAAAAGCAAATCTCAGTTAGACAATCACATGGAATCAAAAAGCTACAAAAGCAAGAAAACACTCTCCTATTTTCCTGTAACTGAGAAAATAAAGTAAGCTCCCAAACAAAAGGAATTCTCATTCTCAATCATGACAACTTTCAAAAGATCATTTTCTTAAAGATAGCAGAGCATGATTCAGGTTTTCTTAATCAGAGTTACGTAATTTCCAAATCACTGCAGAATCCTGCACATAATCCCAACTAAATTACCCTCATAAGAAAACCTATTAAAGTCCAAGGTCTATAGGAATAATCTGTATTAAATTAATTACTGGATAATTGCCTATGAAATATGGTGTAACACTTAATTCCATGCTTTTTTCAAGCCAGTCTGTTCAACGGACAATTACAAAATCCAAGCCTTTTCCTTTTCAACTTCTCCATATGTGAGGTTTGCTTTTTGAGGGGCTGGGTTTGGTTTTTCTGGTGGGATTTATCACAACCAAACATAACTGAAAAATATATTTATTAATTGTATGGAACACTGCAATTAAAGCTTCTGAGCCTCCAAGCTCATTTATAACTTCATTAATTTTATCACAATTAAATGTATTACCATGTGAGAGGAATGATATACATGAATCCAGGATTTTATGACACAAAATACGACACATTCCTCAACATAAATCAGCATTCAACTTGTACATAGAAATTGTACTGAAAACTTATCAACAGGTTTTTTTGTTTTGTTGATTTACTTATTTGCCCTGGAATTAAAGAAATATTCTCATCGTAGGCTTCAGTTTCACAAAATTTTTTCAGTCACCAAGTTCTGCAATTTCCTGGAATTTATTTATTGCTCTAATGTATGTGTGCCAAGTGGTAACACTGAACACTTCAACTACAACTACTTCTGTAACTACTGAGTAAAGATATAAAATTAATGAAACAGTTTCAGAAATTTCAAAGGTAAGCTGACATTTTAAAGCTCTGCAGGTCTTTATGATATGTATGTTACTGTTTCAAGGACATTACATTTTAATATTTTGTGTTTCCTCAACCATGGGGGCTCAAACACACATTTCCAATTTTTAAGCCTTACTACAGAACCAAACAACACTAGGTATTCATTCCAAAGGAATTAAGTGGATACAGAATTAAACCCTAAAGATTTTGTCCAACTTACATTATGCATGACATCAACAAATACATATGTGCAAGTACAGACTCACTAAAAATGAGATGAAATTTTTTTAAACACAACAAAAAGCAACCAACAGTTCCCAGAAAAGAAGTTATTTACACATCTAAAGAAAAAAAATCCTCTGGGAAAATAATCTAGCAGGGAATATTTTGATACATGACTATCAATATAAAAGTTTTGCAGTTCTGGATGTTTTCTAGAAAAATCTGCTAACAAATATTTTAGCTTTAAAAAATGTGAAGGAACAAGAATCTGTGCTTTTTAATATCAAATGAAGAGTAACAAACATACAATGTGTGTTGAGGTCTGACTTATCCATGCAATACCAACACATTATGATTTAATGAACAAATTTAAAAGATGCTAATTGCTTTTCTGCATTGATCTATTAATCTGACTATATGAGAAGCAAACAGGTCACATATCAACTTCAATCTTGCTCCCAGTCAGACTAAAGGAGACTTTTTTAAAATAGAAGGGCAAAAATTCCACATACATCTGGTTTCTCTAAATCATCTTAGGAAGAGAGTGAATTTTAAATTTCTAATTTCTAAATTTCTAGTTTTTCCCCCCTCTCCTTGTGAGAAAACATTTTTAACACCCTGTCTGCCATTCACCAACCACTTCTGCAATCACTGACGAGCCATCAGCACCCAGCAGATAGGGCTGAAGTTCCTTTTTTAAAAAACCAGCAGCCTGGAGCCAGGGAGGGGGAAGCTGTGCCTGGTGTGCACTGGGAGAGCTCAGGCAGCACCTCCTGCCCAGGGGCTGCCAGTGCCACAGAGCCTGAGCTGGCTGTGCACACACACAGCTCCAAACTGCTCCATCTGAGTGCAAATGCAAAGCTTTGGGGGCTTTAAGGGATATAAATCCACAACAAAACCATTCCTCGTTAGTTCATCTGTTTATGGTTCTTTCTACCCTTTGTTACAACAGCACAAAGCACAGGCAACAATTGGCAACACCCGATATTCCCCCAGCCTTGATACAAATTAATTACTGGGCACATTTCAAATCCCTGCCAGTTCAAATAATCCAGGACTACTTCTTTTCTAAAATCCAAATTCTAGAAAATAGAATGTGGTTTCCCTCCATGGGTGAGTCAAGTCTGTCAGAGGCCAAGGTAAAAGCTGTCACCTCTGCACCCCTGTGCTGCTCCTCTGTCCCCAGCAAGCTCCCAGCACTTGTGGGACCCAGAACTAACCTGACAAAAAACATCCTCTAGGGAAGCTTTTTTTCTAGTTTTGGTGAATTGATCAGTTTATTGTACACCAAACAATCACAAGAGCCCACTCAGTGCTAGTGGGGAGCAGAAAACAGAACACATCCCTTACACAACATCATAGGCTGAAACCTTGCCAAGAGCAGAAGTGATGTTGTAGCATTTAACAAAAAAATTAGGAAGTTACAGCTGAGCAATTAATCTTTGTACCTTACAGCAGGATTAGAATAATAAATACCAGTAGTTACTGTACAGTTAGTCTGCGGAATGACTGGCAGAAGCTCATTTGCTGTAAGATTGTGTCAAGTTTATTTGAGAAAAATAAGAGGTAATTTTTTTTCTTATTTGTTTTGACTTTCCACTTTGCTTCAGGGCATCTTTGTTTCAATCTAGTTCACAGCTCTATTTCTGAATGGACTGAAACAGATCTCTGTGCCATGAACAACATGGCACACATATTGAAACAAGCACCAACAGATGCTCCAAGGACAGTCTATGTACAGCCCCAAAATCTGTGAATGCACAGTACTAATTAGTGTGAACAGAGTTCTGCATATTAGAGCTTAAGCCATGGTTTGATTACTCCTAGTAGGTGTTAACAGATCTTCTGATTCTGAAATAAACACTGAAGAGAATACAGAAAAAAATGAAGACTATGGGGAATGGTAACAGAGTAAGTGTGTATCATATAAAAATACAAATATTCTGCATAACCAAGCATTCCAGTTTAGTTTGCACAGCTTCCTATGCAGCCATCACAGTGATAATGTGCATGCACAGTACAGTGCAAGATTGTTAAAGACATTCTTCAAGCAAAACCTAATTTGCTGTCATTACCTAATCTCAGGACTGGGAGGGGTTCTCTCAAGGTCTAGGAATGATCTGAAAGACATTTGTACAAACCATCTTTCTGTATGGCTTGTGAACATTAAAATCTCAGTCTGAAAGAACAAAACTTACATCTAGTTAGACAAAGAAATGTATGACTGGATGCTCCTGTCACCAACAGACAATTCACATCATATGGTCTTTTTAAAGAACCTTTCCAACTCCTATTTAGAACTACTCAGGGTCCTAAAACTGGTCCTGAACTAAATAAAACTCCTAAATTGTCAAAAATGCTGCTGATCTGCTCTCAAATGAGACCTGTGGTCCTTCTTTCTGACTGCCTATCTTGTTTACCTTTAAAAGGAAGGCCAAAGTCTTTAAGCACAATGATCAGGGGTTCTTAAACATTAACGTGGGGTTTGGTCCTCTTTTGAGCACTTTTGAGAAATGTTCAGTCAGATATTTCCATGATTTTCTAAGGAGACCTGGAGTCATTTTCATAAACATCTAAGTCTCAGCTTCCTTACTCTCCTTTGGTTCAGGGAATAAATCAAGACCTGATTTACCTGCTGCTTAAAATTCTGTGGAAGTTTGGTTAAAACTGTTCAGAGTGAGGATCCCAGGGCAGCTCCCACCTACCTGTCCACTTCTTGCAACCCCGAAGTAAGGTCAGGTTTTGGGGTTGAGGCAGAGGAGACCTGTGAGTGTTACAGCTTTAAAAGGGGAACTCTGTAATTTAGTTTTACATCGAGTCACACCTTCATCAAGAGATTAAAAAAAAACAAACCAGGATTCTCCAGAAAAATAGCCAAGCCAGGCAGAAACAAAAGTCAAAGGGAGCACAGAGCAGAGCACTGTTTGCAGAGCAGTCTTGCTGTAACTGTTAGAAAATACTCATGGCTATGGCTCTTCAGCCCCCTCATTTTCACAGCCACATCCTGCAGTTTCCACAGGACTGTGACTGTGGCAGCACAGTGAAGGAGGAATAAGATGCCCACTCTAATTAGCTGAAGTTCAGTGCAGGATTTTCAAAACGTCTCACAGGTATCTACCAGTAAAGTTTAAAAATCCAACCTGCCTAATATATGCCTGTGTAGGTGCTGAGCAAGTTGTAACAATTGTGTTTAACGAGAGGTTACAGTAAATCTCAGGAAAGTGTCACAACCTTGAATTTAAAAAAAAATAATCTTGATTTCTTACCATCATGAAACTTACCTGTGGATTTAATACCACATGAAACTGTTTCATTGTATGGGGGGAGCTGTACAAAAAAGAAATGAAACTTATTTAAAGGCAAAGCAAATCTATGAACACTTCATATCAGTTTCATATGAAACATCCAAATCCTTTAAAAAATAACATCATAACTGAGATTTGATTTTTGGAGAGGATGCCTTGAACTCATGCTTCTATATTTATCAAATCCCACACTGCAGCTTCAGGTGTCCTTGCAGATTACCACAAGTACTGAGAGAGAAAGATTATCTTGGTTACACACCACAGGCTCACCAACCTCTCAAGCAATTCACCTCCCAGCATCTTTCTTTAACTCATTTTATGATGAGGAACATATATCCTCTTTTTAGACAAAATCTGAAGACAGACCAAACTGAGAAAGGATGAAACAAACCTTTGCACAGCCAACAATCACATCTAAACCTTTTGACTCTCAGCCTTCTCCAGGGTGGCCCTTGGAATGTTTCAGCTCAGGTGGGTTCTTGAACACATTGATCAGCCCAAGCATGAAGCACCCACAGCACAGAGTGTGAGTAACTCCTGTACAAACACTGCCATCATTTTATGGACTCAGAGCTGACAGAACCTTTACCATGGTGTAACCACAGGTGGGCAATTCCTGACCCCCCTCACCTGCCCCTAAACCTCCTGAGCAGCTGAGAGTGCCTGCAGAACTGGCAGCCACTGCCACACTGCGTTCCAGCAGCTCCTGGAGAACGTGGAACTGGTTCTGCAGTGGGAGACACAACCCTGAGGGGACAGAGCAGCTTTACAATGCTGCTTTAAAATATAACTCCAATGCTGTAACAAATAAAAGATTTCTTTATTGAAGTTTTCAATTCCCTAAGCTACACATACTCACATATCACCTTTTTAATGCACTGCAGACACCAGTGCACCAGAAACAGCAAGAAAAATATTCCTGAAATTCCACTGCAAAAGTATTTAAAAAACCATATGCTGTAAATCCATTTACGAACCTCAATACATCTTAATATATCATCTTTTCAAGCCAAAAATGAGAATCAATGGGTCAAGCTCCATATTAATTTTGAACACAGGTTCAATATAATTTTACTTAGAGCTAAAACAATTACTCTAAATGTCTATAACAAACAGTCTATGATACACCGTGCAATTTTTGTTTTTATCCAAAGCAAAGACCTTCAGAGAATAAGAAGATTTCAAAAAAGCAGTCAGTCTCTTGGTCCCCAACGTATCTGATTAATCAACAGCACTCTTGCACAGCTGCCTTGCTCCATACACCTGGGTCATGTGAACCATCCCAGCCAACAGGTATGAGGCAGAACATGTGTCCAAAATGTCACATGTAAAAGGGACATTTTAGACAACAGAATCACTGGGTTGGAAGAGACCTTCAAGATCGAGTCCAAGCCAGCCTTAGCACCTCAACTAAACCCTGGCACCCAACACCACATCCAGGCTTTGTTAAACACACCCAGGGATGGGGACTCCACCACTTCCCCAGGCAGACAATTCCAGAACTTTATCACTTTTTCATTGAAAAACTTTTTCCTGATATCCAACCTATATTTCTCTTTCGCTTTAACTACTCCCTTGCCAGAGTCCCCTTGGGTGTGTGGTTAAGGGACCTCAGAGGGACAGCAGCACATGTGGGACTGTCCCCAGCAGGATGTGTGTCAAACATCACTGCAGCATTATCAGCTCTGGCTCGTCCTTCCTGAGTTTCACCCTGCCTTTTTCAGACCAATTTTTACACCAATTAGTGTAAAACTAATAAGCATCATTTTTATTTCATGATCCAGGTAATTAAAACATTGAAGTGAACCAGATCAAGGACAAACTTAAGGAACATTGTTCAACAGCTCTTTATTTTGTCAGCTAACCAGTAAGTGGTACACTGAGAAAATGAAGTCACACGGGTGCTGCTGCTGCAGGTTCATACTTTGAGAACAGCTCAAGAGATGACATTTTCATCATCCCCTAAGTAAGTGTTGAAAAAGCTGATGGGGGCACTTCAGGTGACACTACACAGGATGAAAATGTCCCACTGCTGTGACTGCAATTATGGTGGGAGAACAGCAGGGTCATCACAGCTAACAGGAATTACCTAAAGATCTTTTCTGCTACACAGCTCTCCCCCCAAAAAATAAATACTTTTTCCTTTCTGAATTCCCCTCACTCCTCACCCCACCCTATTCCCTTCGTGCCCTTTCATTGTTCAGCAGTTTATTACACTAATTACCCTTGGAAAATTAAGCTACAGGAAAGTAAGTCACATTAACAATGGCTTGTAAACTGTGACAAAAGGATTTCCCCATCTACAGCTCAAGTGTTTGTTTCCTTTATGTTGAGAGGGCAGGATGGAAGCATGACTGAAATGTCTGAATGGAAATGTCTGGAGGAAATACATGGAAATGGATCCAGAAGAAAATTATTTTTCAAGTCTGGAGATGAGGACAATGGGATAAAACTCCTCCCTATAAAGGAAAATGGTTTCATGATTGCCTACCAAGAACTACAGAGAATAAGAGGCTGCAATACTATGTGGGTATGTAATGAACTCCAACACACAAAGACAACTGTTCCCACTCTGTGGCTCTCTCTGTCACTAATTAGTTCATTATTAATGCATTTCTCAGACCTCACACACAGCCTTCTCTGTGAGCACAGCTCTGAGGGTCAGCAGTGCTCCACCTGGCCAAAAATATTAACAATCCTTGTGCTTCAAAAGGCTCCCAAGGCTTAGCAGCCCACCTTACAACCAAGAACTCTGCTGGGAAAGTTCTCACTATCCACCCCTTAAAAAATCCATCAGAACTGAGGTACAGGGCTGGAAAATTCATCATCAACACCCCACCACTACTGTCAGCTAGTCCAGCTCTGAAAGATGACAAGCAGAAAGTGGAATCATTAATTTGTGTCTAAAAATTGACTTAATATCCACATACATGGAAAGAAAACTACTGAATAAAATTTTCAGTTTGTAAATTAGCAAGCCAAGTGAATGACAAATATTTGTATTGTTGTATTTCAAATTCACACAAAGAGATGGAGCTTTCAAATGTTATTGCTAAAACAAGTTTAAAGTAGATCTTACCTCAACAGAGCATCGTGGAGTCACAAAGAACTGATTAAATTCATCAGGGCTGAACTCCCCAAAAATATACTAAAAATAAAAGAGAAGGATCTTTGTTAAAGAACTATTTATATTCAATACAAATCAATAAATTCATATTAAAATCCATTACTAGAATTCAGAAAGACCCATGTGATGGGAGTCAGAAACTCTACCCTGCATCCCAACTCCCATCGTGGCTCCTTCCTACATCTTTAGCCAAGAACCTTAGGCTCTGAAAGTGTAAGCAAAGCATTTTCCTTCAAATTCCCACTGGAGGTGATCACAAACTGCTCCTCATCCTGTGACCAGTTTAAAACCATGTTTGGGTGCAGCTGCATGAGTTCTTACAAGCCTCAGGCAAAGGCTGGTTTGCCTTCTAAACCCACCCCTCACCAAATGAGAAAAAAACCAAGAATGACTTCTCCAGAGTTGTGCTAAATGAGGAGTTACACATGACTAAGTGTACCTGAGGGCACAAAGAACTGAAACTGCTCAGGTGCAGGAAAATACACAAAGATCATCAATTCTGTTATTCCTGTGCCTGAAACTCTCCATACCAAACCTAAAATAAAGCATCTTTCCCCAACATTATCTTCCTGCACCTTTTCAGATACTTTGCATCTACTCTCTGAAAAAAGTACCTAATGAGACCACAAAGATAATTACACTAAAATGAGAAATTTAATTTACAGAAAACAAAAGACTGCCAATAAAAAAAGGCCTGAGCTGCTGCTATTTCACAGCACCTAGAAGTTTCTATAAACTTCCACTCCAGCTGTAATTGACTGAATAACACCCAAACATTCAGGACAGAGATGTTAGGACAGAAAAAAAAAGTTAAACAAGGAGCTGAATAAACTGACAAAACAGACAAAGAGGACTGCAAACACTCTTGGCATAAAGCAGGTCAGTCTGGCCCAGCACATCACAGCCCCCACTCCCATTTATCTCCATGTTCTCCCAGGGCCATTCTGGACAATTCTCTGCTCTCCTCCACCCTCCCACCAGCAAAGCTTTTTCAGCACTTTTGAGTCTTGCTCGTGGTAAATCTTTAGCTTGGCTCTACTGAGACACAACAAACCAGAGTGGGAGCTGAGCCAGAGAAAAGAATTCCTAAAATCTGGGAAATCATCTCTTCTGAAGTGCAGGCTGCTACCACACACTGCACACACAATAACCCAATCACAGGGGTTTTTTTCCAGACTTGAAGTGGTTTATTCCAATGGAACTTGCTGTTTACATGACTCACAGCCATCTACATTAATAAATCTCAAAGCTTAACTGAAAGCCAAATTCCACAGCAATTACAAACCATCTTTTTCTTACACAAAAAGTGATTTATACACACACCACTATCACGTGTGGCAGAGTGTGCCCATTTCAATGGCCTTCAGGTTTTTAAAAAAACTAGCAATGTAATCTGGTTTAGACTACAAACAACTCAAAGAGTCAAAACAAACTGGAACATCTGTGATTCAAAGAGTGAAGAACAGTTAAACATTTAATGCTTCAAAAACTCTTCCCTCAGCCAACTGCTGCCCACCAAGGGAGAATCCAACACCCAAACCCAACAGATCCCTAAATTGTACCCAATTCACAGCTCCTGGCACAGGACTCAGGCTTGGTTTATACTTTCAGTATAACCAAGGCATTTTTATTCAGCAACATATGAACTAGAATTTATCATAGTCCAAAAACAAATTGAAGAAAATCACTTGCTGACTCATCACTAAAATTATGTTTTAGGAGGTATTTTTGATGCTGTCATGCCACAGAACAAAACAATCATCTCAAGTGTAGTCTATTAAAAGTTATATAAATCCAACCCTAATTGCTCCATCTAATAATATAATACAGTCATTTTATTAACTAACATTTTTAAGCAAAGTATCACAGGCCTGGTATGTCTTTCTGAGCTTCTTTTTTAATGAGGAAACACGAGACAAAAATTGAACAAAGTGATCATTAATACTATAATAAATAACTGTTTTAATGGTATATTCATACAGAGAAATTTGTGTCTATGCAACTCTTCCTGTGGAATTTAAAATAGGACTTTAAATATTTACCAACATCTCATCCTAGTCAGACTAAAGCTCAAAAAACCTATCCCATTTGGCCTTGAAATAAACAGAATTTGCTCTGATTTGTTTTTATTTACCAATGCATATTTACACCAGCATTAAGTCAGCAGTTGAAAGATCCCTGCATGATAACTGAGAGAAATAATGTTTCAAAATAAACTTAGGGCCATGATGATATCAGTCCTTAAACTTAAGGCCTGATGACATTAAACCTGCCCAGTTTAACCAACCTCCTCTGCCTCCAGTCATCCTCATCTCTCCAGAAATAACTTCTGCAAACTGGACAGAATTTTCTACCCTTTTCGAGACACAACTGTGCACTTGAGTGAAAAAGAACTGTGATATCACATCCCTTGGCAAGTGTAACAACCCCTACCAGAAAAAGACAGGATTCAGAGGGGGAAGAAATGTATTTTAAGCAATTTCAAAGACACTGTAACTCCCTGCCTGCTGTCCATCCATCCATCCCAAGGAATGAGTGCACCTGGCACTCTACAAGTTACCTGTGTAAGAAAATACTTGTTTAGTTCCAAAACAGCATCAGCATTGCTGCAGTACTTACCCTGTACTATTAATTCAAAATTTTGAAGGTTTTACAGCACCCTAAATGCCCAAGTAATAAGAAATTCTAAGCAACAGACTAAAATCTAATAAAAAGCAGCACACCCTTACAAGAATAACCTCATTATCAGCATGAGCTTTTGGGGTTCTACTTGTTTGCACCCTCAAAATTACTCCTGTAACCTCAAAATTCTCAAAGTTGCCTTTTGTTCAAACTGACAAATAAAATCTAATGCTTGGAACATCAAACATTTAATTAAATTACTTACACAAGCTAATCACAGTCAGCATTAATTTCTCCCCCACTCTATAAATAACATTTTAACACATGCCAGAGATATATCAGCATGTGTTAAAAACTTGGCCAAACTAATTTCTGATGATTTCAATTCCAATTTTAGCATTTTCAAGTGTGTAAGAAACACACACCCATTACAACTGCATCAGACTGATGCCTTTAATGCCCAGCTAACCTGCCCCACGCTGTCCCAGTCTCTGGTCCTGTATGTCACAGCACCTCAAGGTCCTGCTTGGGGATAACAGACAGACTGCACAAGCTCCAAGAACAGTGGGAGTGAGCCACAGACAGCTCAGGGTCAGCCCTGGAGCAGGTGAGAGATTGTGCTGTGCTGGAGATAAGCTGCTTGTGCTGCTCCATCACTGCTGTGCCAAGGCAGCAACAGTGCAGCCTCTCACCTGCACCAACAACTGCACAGCCTGAGTGAAGGTCGGGCACTGCACGTGAGCACAGAGCTCACCTGGCCCAGGCAGCAACACCAATTCCCATCAGTAACACAATATCTGGCAACATACAAACCCAAAATATTTATAAATATTACCTGTGAAATCCTGAGGTTTAATAGCTCTACACAAATTTTAAGACAAAATGTGTATATATGTATTTCTCTAACGCTGTTTGACATTCAATTGCTGATTTCAAAAACTGTTTTTGATTTATAGCCTCAGACAAAAATGCAGCTGCTTGAAAATCACGTTAAACAGCAGTCAGTGGTGTCAGTGTTCACTCACAGGAGCACATGGATAAAGCTCAGGAGATCCAGTCTCACACCAAGACTGAATGTGGAAGAAAATCAAATGAGAACACTGGGAGAAAGTTCTGAAAATGTCCAACTGTAACGATATCCCCAGACTTACTTTTAAAGATATCTAATCCCTAAGAGGCTTAATGCAGTGCCATCTGCCCTCCCTCTCCTTTCAAACCCTCTCCACAGCCTTTCCCAGAGCTGTCTGTCTGTCCTGGCTCCTGGGAAGGAATCTCTGGTGGTTCTGGAGCAGGTATTTCACTGAACTCTGCAGAGCCACCACTGACCCTGCACTGAGTGTGCTCGAGGTCCCTCAGGACACCTCAGCCAGGGGAGTTTCATTTCTGTCACAGGTTAAAAGCAGCTCAGAACAGTATCAAACACACCCCAGTGACCTTCCACTTGCAACTGTATAAAAAACCAGATGGGAAATGCAAACCTCCTCTGGGGGGAGGCAGGGCTGTGTGGGAACAACAGGGCTCTGTGAATTCTTGCAAAGAGGGGATGAAACACATTACAGCTCTACCCCTGCTGCCTTTCTGATTCCTCACCAAGGCCACCAGACTTCTCCTCTGGGATGGGTGAACACCTCCAAACCCAAAACATACTGATGGATCTATTCCATTCTGCAATTGTCAGCAGTAACCCAATGTGACCATTTACCAGAGATGTACAGTGTTAAAAACCACACTAAACTTCCTATGATTTAACTAATGTGAACAAACATGCACCAACTTAATAAAATGCCTTGCTTACACTGCACAATCAAGTATTTATGGATTTTCCATACTGAGGTTCCATAACCAATCACACAAGTTCTGAACTTCTGTGTGTTTTCAAATGGGAATGTCTTCTTGCAGATGTCACATGTGCGAGACCAAAGATGAAAATAAAACTAACAATGCTTGAATAAACCTGAAAATGAGGTCGTTTTAGACAGCATATAACTAAAATCTTTCCCTTCAGATACTGACACTAACAACAACCAGCACATTAATTAAAGAAAAAACTGCAAAATTCAACATACTTTATGCAATTCTAAAATGGCATCTTTTCTCATGAAGCTGCTGGTGACATGGGTGTTCTAGCACTTCATATTTCATTTATTTGCCTTCTTTGCACCTATCAAGATTTTTTGCAATAAAATTTGGGCACTGAATGCAAAATATTGTCATACTCTTAGGACTATTAAAAAACCCACACAACTAAATTCTTAAAAATAACCAAAGAACCAGTTAAAACTGTAGTTCTGAAATGCCTCCTGTGCAACTGGAGAATAAAAAAGAGCTGCATCTTCACTCTCTCCTCCAAGCTAAAATTTTAAGATTAGAATATTATAAAAATACTCTGCAGATGAGTATATTCTTTAAAGTGTAACATTTTTGAAATATGTATTTCTATAATACAAGTTAGGAACATTGAATGGATGAGACTATTAAAGCTGGAGTTTCCAGCTCACTCCTGATCCTCTGGCACGAATTTCCATGTTCAGTCTGACATGCTGCAAGGAATCAAGTTCCCTGCATTGAATCCCTGCCTCCCAACATTCATTCTCTTCAGAAAAATACTCATGTTAAACACCCTCCTTAGAGCAAATCCCAAATCCTGCTGATTGTCAGCCCCTGGTGTTTCCAGTCACAACAAAACTGGAATCAGTTTCTAACTTAATCTCTCCAATGTGATTACAGCAGTGTAACATCCAGCTGCACTCCAGGAGATTCTACAGCACTTGGAACAAATCATTTCATCAATAACATCCCCTTTACATCTTCAAGATATTATCTGCAGCTAGATTTTAACATAAATTACATAAAATGAATTAACCAAACAAATCCATCCAGGAAGATTTGTTTTCTACCACTCAGGAATGAAAGTAAAATACTTATATATTTGTGTAATAACTCTGATCGCTAGGCAACATCTTAACTATGCAGATAAAAGCAGCAGCAACACAACTAATTTCAAGGAAGGGGGGGTAAAGACCCCAAAGGGTTAAAATACCTGACCTGCAAGCTCTGCCCATGCTGACTGGTTTGTGCTGTGGTCCCCCTAAGCACTTGAAAAAGGAATGCTAATGTTAGCCCAGTGCCTGGAATGAAATCTCCACTGGTGTTCCTGCCTAGCAGCACAAAGGCTGTCCTGCAGGAATAAAAGGAGGGTGAGTACGTGTTCCACAGCTGCTTGTCCTAGAAAAATAGGTAGAAATAGCACTGCTGCTGCATCATCATCATCCTGGGATCACCTGTGCTGCAAGAAAGCCAGGGAAATGAAGTGTCAACTTTGGCTTTCAGAAAGCATTAACGTGGCTTTCATCTACCACCCAACAGCTTCAGATCTTCAGACAAATTAGTTTAAGCTGCAAATACTCCCACTTCAAGTGCTTTTCCATAAAGGAGTTAAAAATACAGCTTTTACAGCTGGATTATTCCGTGCCACCACTAAATGTCTCAGCAGAAGGCCAAACAAGTCAAACTAGTTCACATTTGAACTGAAATGATGAAATAGCTGATGTATAGCCTAAGCTATACTTATATATATATATTATATATATAATCTTGGCCACCAAGTTACTCCTACAAAGTGGATTTACTCTTACAGCTCTGGGACAGGCTGCAGCAGAGCAGGAAAAGGAAGCATTCAGACAGAAGTGTGTTTTCTGGCAAGGAAAAAAAGGCACATGCATATGACTGCACTCGGGGTTTATTAGCAGAGAAAACACTCTCCCATTAGTCATCCCTGCAGCAAACAAGGCATTGCTTCCTCACCCTTTACTTCTCTCCCAATTTCTCAAGGTTTTTTTATGGAAAATGTAGGAAAAAGCAGCCTTTCCCACAGGTTGTCCTTTCCTCTGAGCTGAAATTCATCAAGTCTTACTACACAGATGATTACTTAACTGGAGACAAGGTTTTACAAACTAACAAATCTCAAGAAACATTTTACTGAAATGCTTTTAAAAGCACGGACAAAATTGTGAAACTGAAAAACAGGTTTGCTGTTTGGGCTTTTTATAGATTTTGAATTTGCACCCAGCATCCCATAACCAGGAGCTATGAAAACCACTGGCCATGTATTTACAGCTGTACCACAGCCTAAACAGTATTTCAGGCAAAGCATGTGTCAATATACCCTCTTTACCAAAAAATAAAGTTGACTTTTATAAACACAAACATATGCAAATGAAGCCACACTTGAAGGTGGAGCAGTTGCATATTAAAACTTTTAACAGCTGAAAATGCAACAAATCACAAGCAAACTCTCAGTGAAGCTGCCAGTCCTTTACCATTAGCCTGCAGCTCAAAACTAGAACATTAACACATCTCCATAGTGCCTGGAGAAAGATCAGAACTAGGTAAATGTAGGTCACCTAAGCCCATGAGTCAGTGCAACTCCTCCTGCCCACCATTTAAGCTATCAAAGGCTCAAAAATATAGTGCATGATCAAACCTTTCCTTTCCCCCCTCTAATTCAGGAGTTTTTTGGGTGTTATTACAGAATTCTTACAGCTAAAGAAAGTTACAGATTCTCTATATGTTTCACATAAATTAATCTGACAGGTTTTATTCCTTCATAAAAAAAAAATAGAATTCTCATGCTCAAAAAGTCATTTTCTGGTCAGAGGAAAAGGCAGATCTCTGGCTAGCAGGGAAGCACAGTTGTGATTGTCACATTACTGGAAGGACAGGTTTCATGACCAAATGACCCCTTCCAGCCTGATGTAGTTAAGGGAGCACAATGTGAATCTCAGCAGTTTATCCTGAATATTGCAACTCAAATACTCACAAAAGCAGAGCAGGTTGTACTTTTTTTATCAATTATATAACGTACTTCAAATCAAAGCAACAAACTGAACAACAACCATAGAAAATCCTGCCAAAAGACAAGCCAATTTCTTACACCCAAACAAGTTCTGTTTATGCATGCTCCTCATTCTATTTCAAATAATGAGGTGCCTGTTGGCACTCCTCTATTTCAAACAGCAGCTGCCACAAAGTGCATCCAGCCCAAGGAAGTTTTCTATAAAATGGTCAGTGTAGTGAGCAGGGGAGAGAAAAAGGGAGTTCAAGAATAAAAACCAACCCATGTCACACAGACACCACTGCATTTCTGAGTGAGCTGCTCCACAAAGACTCCTTATCTTCCCATGTCAGGACTGCATCAGCAGAAAACCTCTGCTGCTTGACACCTCAGATTTGCCCCAGCTGATATTTTTCTGTTCCACAAAACAACACAGAGAAAGCCCACCAAAACAGGCATGATCTTATTTTGTAAATAATCACGGCATAAGGAGGGCAGTGCAACTGTAGTACATGAAGACAAAGCAATGGCCCCTGACAGGAGAACTGTAGCCATATTTTATATACAACTTTTAATTTGCATCCTGTGGCACAGCATGGTGTTCTTGATGAGAAAAGTCCTTCCCTGCACCTTCCCTACCGCAGGAATACCTGCAAAGTGCATTCCAGGCAACAGGGAGAGGGAGGTAACTGAATTGTGAGAGGTGATTACATCAACTCTTGGCTCTGTGGAGAGCAAAAGAAGGAATTTCTGACACCTTTCCACCACCACTACAAACCCACAGAACATCTGCCTGTGATAAAGAGAAGTAGTAACATTTTCCTATCTGTTTTCTTGCTATGTTAAAACTAAATACAAGCCAAACAAAAATACTTTCCTATCATTACCTCCCAGCTGGCAGTCCTCACAAATATCAAATGAAAAAGAAATACTTCCCAAACGGGGAGACTGGTCCTTCCTCAGTTCTGAATTCAAGCACAACCACTGAGGAAGGAGCAGTCTCCCTGTTTGGGAAGTTATTTCTTTTGGTGGTTGGTAAAAAACCTCTGGCCAAGGCTCTATCTCCTCACACCCTCTAAAAGTTTGGAAACACCAGCTCCAGGCTGGCTGCTCATAACTCAGCAAACACATTTATTCAAGCTCTGCAGGCTCATCTTGCACTGAACTAGCTACTGAGTCTATGTGCAAATTGGAAACTCTCCCTATAATGAAGAACAAAAATAATTAAGACTTGCATTATTCTGATTTACCACTGCATGATAAGCTGTGAGGAGAGAGAAGCTGGAACATGAAGTTCCTCAAGAACACAGCCAGTTTAACTACTCTTTATTACAGGTGGAGCAGGCAAAACAATCCCTCAGTAATTTTATCTAATACTTCCCAGCAGAAAACCCTTAGTGCTGGCCTTTTTTTTTTTTCTCTGCCAAGCTAAAATCATTAGAGCTGCAACCTTCAGTGGGATGAAGTTCCAAGAACATGATGGTAAAATCTGTTCTGCATCTGGAGAACACTGCTTGGGCCACATTAAATAGCAAACTGCCTTGAAACACCTCACAGCTGTCCACCCAAGTTCCAGGCACGTTCCATAAATCCACCTTCTTCTGTGGTTTACAAAATCTTTATTTAGCAGCCACGATCCTGAAGGATTGTCTTCCACAAGCTTCTCTCAGTTCCTCAAGGTGGAAAAGCAGCACATGCATCTCCCCCTGCCATCCCCAGAGCCTGCAGCATCCAGGAGCCAGCACATTCCTCCCCTGGCCAGGCAGGAACAAAGCCTGGCTTTCCCGGAATGGCTTCCAGCTCAGAAACTGCAGCGCTGCTTGGCACTGCCCTGCTACTGCAAAGCTTTTCTTCTCTTCTTACTATGTCTGAATTTACCTCACAGGCTGCTTTTATCCTTCAAATCCATGGTTTAAAGAAATAAAACCAACAGATCTAGACTTGGATGAGGTTATTAAAAAGAAAAAATCAGAAGTAGAGCTCTAGGAGTAAAAAGTGCAAGAATCTGAGTTTTAAGAAATGAAACAGATTAAATATGGGCACATTTTAAGAAGTTCAAAAATATTACAATTGGCTTGATGAGGCCAAAGATGAGGAACAAGAGTTAAATGAAGAGCTGACAAAGGATCTGAAGTTATTAGCAGAGATAGCAAAGGAGAAAAAAAGAAATTGAGAATGGGTTTTGTGCCTCCCAGACCACTCTCCCTTCCAAAAGCTGAACTATCACCCAAGATTCTGGAGTCATGTAATCCTTCTGTGGCTATGAGGAATCCCTAACTCAGCTCCAGCAGTTTGTATCTTACATTCCCTCTCTTGTGAGCTCCTCCATGTGCCTGGACAGTGAGTGCCCTCTCCATGCAAGTGAAGGTGCCAACCTTGCAAATACAGCAGCCAATATTCAGGATGGCACCCTATTATCTTAAATATGCAAAATACACTAAAATTATGCTTCTAAAATACAGCAATCAAAAGCAAAGCTGCAAAATTCAGACTGCTTGTATCTTCATTAGATTCCCACTAGTTTGTGTATGTTTGATATTTTCTTTGCTTATTTCCACTACTCTGATCTTCACAGAGGACAAATACCCCAAAGGATCCATACAGACCCATCCAAGAGAACCATTCCACCCTGGGCAGTGAGGGGATTGCTGTTCCTATTTGTCAAGCAAGCTGGAAAATATAGTGGAATATAAAGAAAAGCAGGGAAAATAATGCACAGCCTCTGAATTACTGCAGCTAAACACTGTGGAAAACTAAAATCTCTCTCTAACAGCACCTCAGCAAACGAGTCACCCACACAATGCTTTTCACAAGCAATTACTCAGGGCAGGATTTAGGGTGGCTAAGATTAGGTGAGGCAAAAATTAGCTATCTGGACTCCATCCTGACAAGGAACACAGATTAGCACTTTTGGAAAGCAGCTAAGCCCACCTGCCCAGGACTCATGTGTCTCTTTTGATGGCCTAACTTCACATCTCAACCCTAACTTTTTGAAGAGTGGAATGCTTAGGACATTTTGCTGAATTCACAATCTCATCTCTTCTCCACAGGCTGAATGGTCATCAAGGTGATTACTGTCAAATTGAGGAAAAATTATCCAGATGATTTTTAAATTTATTTTTTCCACTGGTGGAAGGAATGTTAAGGAACTGAGGAACCACTGTCAAGCAGAATATACAAGTGCCCAGGAACAAGGAAGAATGAGACTTTCCCCTCTGCGAGTTGTGACCTGCCAAAAATGGGTTATCTCACAGAGAAACAGCCAAAAATAAACCAGAGAATATGTGAAAAACACAATGATTGGTAAATGACTCATGGGGATCACAGAAATGAAACACAACTACCACTACAGAAGAAAGGCTCCAATATTGTATGTTCTTTAGCAGTTGAAGTTTCAGCACTAGTTCTGCAGAGGTTCTTGCTGTGTTTTCTGCAGGAACTCCAGCCCCTTCAGGACTCCACCAGGTGACACACATGGATGTGGGATGTCCTGTGAGGACACCATCCCATGTTCTGATTCCCAGCACATTCTCAGCCATCCACCTCCTCCATCAGCCCAACACGTGGCAGGTGGAAACCTGCAAGGATCTGGCAAAGCCTGTGACAGCAACTTTGTATTTTCAAGGGGTTTGCAAGTTAAAATGAAAATTGGGACACCACACATATGCCACCGCCTCCCGAGACAGTTTTAGAGCTTAAGTATCTGCAAAACAATTTTATGTAGATGCAACATAGCTGTTTAAAGAAATGCACAGATTAATACACTGCTGCCACCAAACCCCAAACAGTAAGCATAATAAGCACTCATACTTTCAAGTGACAGCATTAAAAATTGGGTATGAGTATGGCAGTAGGTATACTGCAAGAAAAAAAAAGAAATCTTAAATGGTCAAAGTTAAGTAGCTCATTTCAAAAAACTACCACTGATAATGCTGCTGCCTTATGTCTTTCCTTGTACAACATCTTCTGTCAGCATTCAGAATTCTTTTGCACATATGAATGAACAGAATGCACAAAACAGCACTCCAGATATTTCCCAACACATTTAGTCTCAAAGATACTGAAATTCTTTGGCTTTCTGAAGGTAAAAAAGCGATTAAACCAGAATATCCTGACAAACTGATAAAGCCCCAATGCTAAGGGAGCACAGCACACTCACAGCTCCCTGGGTACCCTCCATGCAGGCAGCAGTTGAGTCACCACTTCCTTGGCCTGCTCATCCAGGTGCCTCAGAGCAGGAATATCGACAGCAGCAGGAGCACAGGCAGCTCTGCTCTGGCCTTCAGCTGCCTCAGTGCAGGGACAGAGGCAGGAGCAGCTCTGTCTGCAGTGTCCCTGCTCTCACCACAGCTCCACCAGCTCCTCTGCAGCTCCAGCTCTCCTGTCCCTCATCCATCCATGGCTTTGGAGACCCCACAGAAGTGCCACCCAATTGTCATCTGGCCCACAGTGCAGGCAGGGCTGAGCAAGGATGATGAAACCACACCCTGAACCCTCACACTTCTGCACACTCTGAACCTGTGAGACTTTCCACTTTCAAATAACACCAATTCAGGCAGTTTTTGGAAGAACATGCTTCTCATGGGTCTGTTCATTGCCTCCTTTGCTCCCAAATCTAATTAAGAGATCTTGCAAATCATAATGACATTCAGTAAAGCAAGGAATAACTCACACAATTGTTCAAAATGATTGTTTTGCAAATAAGGCAGAAAACACAAACTAAATCAGTTTCTATTTTCTAGTTCAAGTTTCACATTAGTGATGTCTGCCATTATCAAATACTGCTGGCTACTCAGTAAACACACTGGATGTGTGCATCACCTGCCAATAAGCAGTAGTTCACTAATTCTAAGCATTTTTTATTTCAAGCTGTCACAAAATAAATAAATTTAGAGCACACACACTTAAAATTAGTTTGCATACCAAATGGCTAAAAAACACCTTAGCTCTTAGCATATCTCTTTCCTAACCATAAAAATCCATGAGGAATTCAGATCAATTATGAAGTCACAGAGGCTGCACAGCTGCTGGGCAGGAGGGACCCCTCAGAGCCCCTGGCACCCACCACTGCCAGCAGCACAAAGCCAAGGGGAAAATGTGCACAGCTGCCCTCCCACACCTCTGCAGGCTCAGCACTGATCAGAACCTGGGGACATCTCTATTCCAAGGATGTGATCACATCAAATCAGAAAATCATATCAGCCTTAATGTGACCATCATTAGTGCCAAGTGTAATACACATCCACTGCCTTTATCCTCTCCAACTGAGGAAACTCAGCTCTGGCAATACCTGGAACACCACAGCAGCATCTGCCACCTGCACTCTGCAACAAGAGTGGCCACCACAACCCAGTGACCACCACAATTCAGTGGCCACCACAATTCTGCACTATGTCAGGACTACAGTGAAGTTCAAGAGACTGAGACCATGAGCCTGCTGACAGGAACAAATTCAACAGCTTTATTTCTTCTGCTCTGAAAGCTGACTGCTCCTCTTTCACACTTCTGACTCTGCTGCACTTACATTTTCTGTTGCTTGCAACGTCAGGATGACAATTTTATATATTTTATTCTTGCCTGCTCTGAAAGCACACCAACTGCATAAACTCTTTTCCCATTTTTGTTGTTTCAAGTTCTGTTAGGGAGTTCTCACTATGTGTGATTATATGTGGGAGCCTAAACTTCTTGTTAAGGGCAATGGTCTATGGTCACAGCCCTTAACTGAGAAGAAAGTGAGTACTGCCTAAGTGGAAATTGCCTCCATAAGTTGTCTTTGACTTTTTTCCAACTTTGTATCAATTAAACACAGTGCTCCACAGACATTTTCAAACAGTTGTGGTTTTGGTTTTGTATCCCAAAGGCAGCAGCAGAACAGAAAGTGAGGTTTTCCATGCTGTAAGGACATCAGAGTGCTATTTCTTACTTTCTTTGGTCAGCTAGCTATTATTAGAACCCATAAGATTTAATGGATAGACTAAGTAAAGTGGAACTCAAGAGAACTTGATTCTTTTTGCAATTCAGCTGTTACCTGTGCTGACAATGACTCTTCTCCTTTCTGCTTGACTTCCCTCTCCTTTTCACCCTATCTACTCATATTTAAAATGACAAGGCCATCCCACACTATGTGCCAGCCTCATTTTGAACGGAATACCCTCCCTAAGTAACATGGTCCAAAACCATTATTTGAATACAACTAATCTAACTGCCTGCCTCTACCATTAACAAATTAACTGAACTTTTTCCACTTCCCTCTCCATGCAGCCTAAAGCTTGCACCAAGAATTTAAGGGATTATCAGTATTTTACCTATTTTAACAGGTTGCTGTAGTACCTACAAAGACATCACACTCCAACAAGACAAAACATTTTCAGAGCAGAAGCCTTCACTTCTTTGTATGAATGATACACGACTTCTGTATTTTGAGTTACAGTGGCAAATCCACTGCCAGCCTGCAACATTCATGGGGAAAAATGAGGCAGGAAATCTGTGAATCACTACAGCAGGCTCTAAATGTTGTATGAAAAAACATGCCCAGTGCACTGGGGGAATAACTCAGCTATTTCTGCTGATCTACTCAGTGGAGTTCAAACAAAATAAGAAGTCTTTCTTACACAGAATTCTTTGAAGAAAACCTACTTTCCTGCATGTTTTTTTAAAAATGCATCTTTTCACACAACCTTGAGAGACATGCTCTTCTTTACAGCTTCTTACAGATGGTGCATTTTTCTCTTCCACCTCAAAGCTGAGCCTCACTTGGGGTATTTACTTTTTTAACAAAGTAAAATAATTTCAGATCCCTTAAGGGGTTTTCCAGTTTGTGTTAACATTACCCTGGATGGCAGCTCATCTATATCCCTTTCTTTCCTACTACAATTCCAATGCAAATAACACACAGTGCTTCAGTTAAAGCTTCCATCCATGATATGAATTCACATACAATGCTAGCAGCAGCAAATTCTCCCAACTGCTCCTGCACATTTCTTTCCTATGGCACTGACATTGGTGGCTACCACAGAACCTCAACAAGCCTTTCTTGATTTGAAGAACAGATGTTTTTTCACAAGGGGTATGATTCAAAGAAGCCTTGCACAAACACTTTGTTAGGGCTACTGTGATTTACTTACACAGGTGAAGAAAAACAGACCTTGTAGCACACACTGAAGATCAATAAATTGTACGCTGTCAAACAAGGAGGAAAAGTTCTTACACATATTTAAAATATCAGGAATATCTGGAAATAAATTAGGTATTAGAGAGTCAAATACAAAATGAAAAGACGAATGTACTTCAAAGTTTTACCCTATTAAAGCACTAATGAATATATTAACATGAGCACAAACAAAACAGAATCCTTTAAAGTGTTTTAAAAATAACCAACACAGCCCCATTATTGGAAATACTTAAAACACAGTCTTAAATACCTATGGCACAATTTCATAAAACAAAAAGAGGGTTCAGAACCCCAATTTTAAAATATCAGACTATTCTATTATGGAATGTCTGAATATACAAACACACACATGTACACACACACACTTTTTCACCACAAAGCATAACCCTTTGTTCCCTAATCCCCAGTTGTATGTTTAATGATCACACATAAAACACTTCCATCAAAAAGAAAAACCGCAGTTCCAGCATGTTTAATTCTTTGGAAATGAACATCTACATTGCTGAAATGGCATTAGAGTGACAAATGACTATAATCCAATGGCCCAAGGCCAGCAACTTCTATTCTAACAGATTTGGCAGTTTTGTACGACACAGCATGTTGTGTGTCGATCACTAAACAGAAATGAGACTGCTCAGTTTACCTACAAACAAAATCCCACTTAACTTTACAAGTATTTTAACAGCTACACGAATGCAAAGACCAGTGTGTCTGAGCAACTGCCTACAGAAACTGGATTTATTAATAGGTAAATGGCTGGATCCATTCTAAGAAGTCTCCAGATCAGTGCTATAGTCTAGAATGCACAGAATAAATAGCAGTGATTCACAAAACCTGTGGGTTTTAGCCTATTTGCATGCTGCCATATAGTTCCAAATTTAAGTTCTATGTCAGTTTTCCCAGACTTCCTTTTTTTAAGTCAACCAACCCACATTCACCCACTTCACTCAGTGTGGATTCACCATTCACATTTTAGAAAGGCAAATGATCCCTTCTGGCTACCGAAACTCCCAGCTCCAGCTGCAGCCTGAATTCCCAAGATCACGGAAGCCTGGAATAACTGCTCACTCCATGGGCAAAAGATGAGCCCAGACCCTTCTGAGCAATGAAAAAGAAGTGGGGAGAGACAAATCCAGCTTCTTCAGCCCTTTAAACACACGACAGCAACAGAGCAGCAGCAGCAAGATGGGGCACTCTCACACCTCCCTCCAATTCCACTCCCCAGCAGCCCTTTCCCACAACCACGTTTTATTTTGTGTTCAGGGTGTCCCCCATATCTTCAGTGAATTTACAAACCTGACAAAATCCAACTGCCCCATCCCCAAACGTTTCTTTCTGCCCATGAGGACACTCCAACATTACACATATGCGCACAAGAAACTCATCCAGCTGCATAACAACCATTTTTTGGACATTATTTTCGAGACATCGATTTCCTAATCACCACAAACATCAGGCAAGACACTGCAAAGGCAGCACAGCACAAATGCCTGCAGGCTGCTGCCTTTTTTTTTCTTTTTTTTTTTTTTTTTGTCTTCTAGAAAGAGTCCTGGCTTAAGGAAACATCAAGCTACACCCTGGCAGGGAGCAGCCCTCCAAGCCGGCCATAAAAGAGGCAGTTTGCAGTGCAGTGTTTCAGGGAGTCAGGTTGCATGCCATGTTCGAGTTCCAGTTCTTCTGGTTGCCAGGCCAGACACAACCTGGGTGAGGATGAGCAGCTTAGGAGCTTGTTCAGCTTTTTTTTTTCTCAGCTCAAACCCGCCTGGTTTTCACTTCAGCTGGGTTTGGGGCCAACGTGGTACGCTTAAAATGGCACCGAGTTCATTTGACACCACAGTAATGGTGGAAGGACAAAACAAGCATAAATGATTCATTCTGCTATGGTATCCTTTCTTCTGCTTAACTTGTTTTCACAGGATTTACAAATGATGCCTCTGTATTAATTCTTTCTATGAAAAACAATAGAAAAAGTGGCTAAAATAACTGTTTATACAGTTCCTACAGAGTTTTAGTCTTTCCAAACAGGGAAATAGTTTTTAAGCTGTCTTTTTTTTTTTTTTTAAGAGATTTTTAGATGCCCTTGATGACAAGTGGTTTTAACTAGATCAGCTTAACATCTTTAGTGTCATGGAGCAATACAGCAGGTTCACTTGTAGCTCACCTTAAAAAAAGGACAGATTGTGAATACAGTCAGCACACACCCAGCAGACCCACACAACACTTAAACCTCTCAGGAGATGATTATGAAACAGTGCCATGGAACAGAGGTACAAACACCAGCAAGAGCTGAACTGTGCTACCAAACACTTCTGTGCTCGCTGAGCTGGCCACCCAAAATCAATGGAAATATTCGATATGATGGGGCTTCAGGAGTCATTTGTCACAATGTGCAAACTGACTGATGAATTATTTCTGCCCACTATTCCATGAATCCATCCATGGCAGAAATCTGACTCTGCATTTCAGCTGGAGGAGCAGCAGGATTTCCTTGAAGATGTTTTTTCCCCCGTGTGACAAAAAAATGCCTCAATGAAGGTACACCCAAATTAGAGATCTGGAAGAAGAACACACTTTTGTCTACTTCTGCATCATGACATGAACATAATGACTCAATAATCTTCTTTATCTTCTACTCAGAACAGGCAACTTTTATCAAAACTGCCTTATTTTTTCTACTGATCTGTAACACTATCACCCTAAAACAAAAAGGAAACACCTTACACATATAAAACTGCATCCTGAGCTTATCTTCAGGATTTCATCCCAAAGGCTCCAAAACATTGTTACCTTAATTCAACATCCCAGCTTCTGGAAGATGTGCTCACATAAATCCCAGACAGCATCTCAATAAACTGGTTAAATTTGAAAAAAAACCAAAACCAGGTTGTGTTTAGTAACATGGACAAAGCATTAGCTAAGCAGTATTTTACAGACGTGCTTCCAAAATATGTATGTTTCACATTATATGCAAACTATCTAATACAAATAATATATTATAACTTCAGCAGCAACCTCACGAGACCTAAAATCCACCTTTACCTACAGGGGGGATGATTTAAAATAGTCTGTGCTCAAGTTGCTACTAAAGATGAATTTACAGCCCAGTTTTAATTTCAGCAACAGAGCACTTCACCATAAACTAAATCAGCATAATATTTTTTGTTTTAAAGTATACTAATGTAATTATGTACAGAACAAAACAAATCCTTAACTCCTCCAAATCGTGAGAAAAGCTGCATTTTAAACACCAAACTCGTTAAACTGACCACATGCAAGGCTGAGGGGGGAGAAAGCAGGGATTGAAACAACTCTTGAGTTGAATATTTCTGAAACAACATTGAATCCTTCTGATGTATCTGCATTCCAAAAATCATTCACCGAGACAGTAAAAAAATGTCGAAAAGTGAGTGAGTTTCCTTCACTTTGAAATAAAACTTGTAGGACACAAAATTCTAAAATTAGTCGTAAATTTGAAACAAACTCCAGACACTGCAGCTGCCTTAAGAACACCCACGTTAACAAAAGCACTCACGTTTTTCTCTCAAACATAAATAAATCAAGCTGGACCAGAAATGTCGGTATAGTTTTCACCAATTACGAACTTTTGAAAATGGAAATACCAGTGCCACCAGTACACATCTTCATTTGATAGGTAACTGAACTTCATTGAGAAAAAGAAAGAAAACAAAATCTACAGAACTTATAGTAAAGCATCACCCTGTTCAAAATGACTTACTTTATATGAAACGTGCTTTCTATGACAGAAGACACGGATCCTTAACAAAATTACTTTTAACGCTACCACACTTTTCTAAACTTTATTATTTGCTAAACAACAAAGTTGCTCTAAGTCTTGCAAATAAAACACTCCAAAGCTCCACACGCTTTTCCTGACATTCGTGCTTTCAAACTCTTTGGGAGAAAAACCTTAAGGGAAAGAAACAGCGAAGCGAACCCATTCAATCATTCGCTCTAAGCACACACTGGATTAGCCCAGGAACCGAGCTGTAAACTTCCAGCGAAAAACCACCACGACTGCAGTTTTTTTTCCACTCGGTGCACAAATGTCCGGGGCTGGTTCAGCCAGTGGGATCCAGGGAATCCGCACACGCATCCCCGTGCACGGCGATCTTGCAACACTCAGCCCTTTGCACCCCGATGCGCCGGGGTTTAGCGAGTGTTTGGGCGGGGGGGAGGGGGGAGGA
>NW_005054373.1:452494-453040 GCF_000277835.1 Geospiza fortis | reverse complement strand
GCGCACGGGGCGGGAGCTGAGGGCGCCCAGGGAAAAGGGCGGGAGGCGGCTCCGCCTCCCTGAGGGGAGCGAGGCGGGCGCGGGGCCCCCAGAGCTTCCCTGGAGCAGCCCAGGGGGCATCCCGCCTGTGGGAGGCTGAGGGAGCGGAGAGGGTTTAGGCTAGGGGAGAAGAGGCTGAGAGGGAATCTGGTTAATGCACGTAAAATATCGCCAGGGCGGGTTCCAAAAGAATCATGGACGGAGCTTAAAGATCATCCAGTTTCACCCCCTGCCATGACCAGAGACACCTTCCACTGCTCCATGTCCTGTCCGGCCTGGCCTTGGGCGTTGCCAGGGATCCAGGGGCAGTCGCAGCTGCTCTGGGCACCCTGTGCCAGCCTGGTGCCAGACCTTTCTCTGTGGTGCTCAACAACAGGACAAGCAGCAGTGGCCATAAACTAAACCACGAGAAGTTTCAGCTCAACGTGAGAGGGAATTTCTGTCCGTGTAAGGTGGCAGAGCTCTGGGATAGCTGCCCAAAGAGGGCATGGAGGTAGACGTTCCGAC
>NW_005054373.1:428210-452472 GCF_000277835.1 Geospiza fortis | reverse complement strand
TCCAGATGTCCCTACCTTGGCAAGGTCGTTGGGCTGGATGATCTCCAGAGATCCTTTCCAGCCCAAATAATTCTGAGATTCCTTGGTTAAGTTGGAAAAACCTTCCAAGACCATTGAGTCCAACTTGTGACCAATCCCTACCTGGTCAGCCAGCCCAGAGCACTGTGCCGCATCCAGGAATTCCTTGGACACCTCCAGGGATGGTGATTCCACCACCTCCCTGGACAGCGCATTCCAATGTTAATCACCCTTTCTGTGAAAAAATTCCTCCTAACGTCCAATTTTCATCTGTAAAAGGGCACATGCACAAATGTCCTTATTTGTCGCTCTGGCAGATAACAGGTAAGGCTGTGTGCCCAGGTGATGCCAGAGTGAAGCTGTCCCACCTCTGTCCCAAATAACCAGGGTGGGAAAGGGTTCAGGGTTTGTATCTAGGAAAAAAAAAAAAAAAAGGAATGACTAAGCCAATCTCATGATTTTGAGGGGATTGAGTCATAACAATACTGAAACCCCCAGGCAAGAATCCATCAAATTAATCGCTAATTTACTCCATATTTTTTTTTCCTGAAACAAACTACCAAGTCCTGCAGAAGTCTAATTCGACTCTGGATCCAGAGCGAGTGATGGAGACAACTTTATACCAGCGAGAAAATTGAATAGAAGAAAGGAAGAGCACACAAGAACTCTGTGTCTTTGGGAAAGTGGGGAGAAGATTCCTCCCCGTCTCCAGGACAAGGACACGTCCCTCCTGTTTTGTGAAGAGCAACACTTACCGTGTGCTAATGACAGTAAATGATTTTCTCTATCAGCCTTTACCCTTCCAGCTGACACACCCAGCTGCCGCTCCCTCGCTTTTGTCTCTCCCCAGTGTTGCTGCGCTGTCCTGAGGCAGAGAACCAGCAGTGAAAATGGCTGGTTAATATTAAAGGGGAGAAACAAAAAAGGGAGACAAATGTTCAGGCTTTTTGCATACAGCATTTCAAACGTCTGAAAGCCCCTCTCCCCTCGGGAGTCTAATTTACAAGGTAAATAATGGAGTGAAAACCCTTACATAGCCAGTCTGGTTGAAGGCAAAATTCCCTTCTGCCCACAATGCTGCCTAAGTAAACTGACTGTTCCAAAATACAAATGAGCACAGTGTCTTCAGCCTGGAAAGCAGAAATTCAAATACCAAAACTGCTAAAACCCAGAGCTGAGGGTGAAAACTGAGAAAGAATGTCACTGTCTCATTCAGCAACATTTTAAACATGTTCGATTTTATCCCATCTTAGTATAGTTTAATTATAAAGTCTGTTGACATTTTACCATAATATTTCCTAATAATCTAAGGGGTTTTTTTTTGTAATACCGTGCTTTGATGAAACTTACCTGCTACAAAGTTTCCACCTCTTTTCTGTTTTATTAATTTTTCCAGTTTTAGTGGCATGTTATTTCATTACTGCTTTCATTGCACAAACCAGTTGTATCTTCTTACATTCTTTATGCCAGTGGCTGTGAATTATCCCTCCAAATCAACAAGTTGCTTTTCCAAATTAAAAAAAAATAACCAGTGTTGTGTTTTTCTTTCTGCGTATGCACATTCTTAAAATTCGTGGAGCAATGTTCCTGACAACATGTGGATTTATCAAAACCAAATGAGTTCCATGGCTGTGGAAATAAAGGATGGTCTGACAGCAGCCCGGGAGCTGGATAAACCACTCCCAGGGTATCTGGCTCCAGGTGCTGCTGTAATTGCTCCTATCCTGGAAATGCAAAGTGCTGGGGACTCCGTGGGACTTCACAAGGTCATGGGATCTGTGCTCATGTGACAGTGCCAGGAGATGTGTACACACGGCTTCTGAAGGTGACTTTTGGGGAGTTGAAGCACTCAGGACCCTCTCACCCACTTTTTCAGGGACAGAGGGAATGCTGTAGCACTTCAGGAGGTTTAGTGCTGTCCTTGTACAGCTTCATCCCTGTGCCAAGAGCTTCAGGAGCTCCCAGGACCTTTTCCTCAGAGATGCAGAACATTTATCCCAACAGTTTCTAGGTCCAATAAGGGGTTTGCCTACATAAAGTATTTGCAAGCCCTGGCTGGATCTCAGGGAGGGTCAGTTGGCTCATATTAAAAATAGGATATTTAAGGTTTCAGTAGAGAACCAGCCAGCTCTAGGTCAGCATCAGAGATTGTACAATTATCAACCTTGGTAATTTTTTTTTTTAACTTTCTGAGCCCTAAATGTCCCAGGCCAGCAGCAGGCACTGGGAGTGGGCAAAGGGAACCTGAGAGCAGAAGGGCAGGAATGGTTCTGCAGGTGGAAGAGTTTAGACAGGTAACAGGGGCAAACAGCAGCTAGTTAATTCCAAAAATGGGTTAATGCAAACCTGACTCTTCAAATTCCATTGGCTGTTCACAGAAAGGGGGAATTCCTAAATTTTCTGGAAATTTCTAAAAAGATTTGCTGATGTAAAAAGCTTAAGCATGGACTAGGTCAAGCAGAAATACATTTGCAGCGTGGACAAGCCTTGAGTAGATCATGTGGATGCTTGACTCAGTGTTTCAATTATCTATGCAGAACTTTTGGCTAATTAATTGTGACTTATTCATCCTTATCTTAAATATAAGTCTTCCCTCTTCTCATTCAATCACCTCTGTCAGTCCTGGAGCATCAAAAGAACCAGCAAGTCTCCAACTCACCTTCCCCTCGTGGTCTGTCACCAAATCCATCATCATAAAACAAAGTTATATTTTTTTCCAAAGCTACTCTGAGTTCCAGGAGGAACTAAAAGATGTGTGCAGCAGAACAACCCCGTGCCTGAGCTGTGTCCTCCCTGTGTGGAGTGATCAGGAAGGAGGAGGAAGCTGTGAGTAGCTGAGCTGTGCTCTGACCCTCACAGTGTGGCGACAGAACCTCTGCATCTGCCCTTACCTGATCCCTGAGACACCCCAAAGCCGTAAGTTCATGAAGGAATAATTAGCATCTCTCTCATTATTACATTCATGAGAACTGAAATAGCTCAAGAAGCTGAAATAAAATAATATTTAAAGCCTGTCATGCCAGCTTTTTTTTTTTTTGTCTTACTGGTCAGAGCTTTGCTAAGACATACCAGCAAGGGAAGAATCACAATTCAAATCTGGGCTTGTTTTCTGCAAGTTAAATTGCTCTCACAAAGAGCACTGAAGGTTAAATTATTTCTTTACATTCCCTAGACACACAACCCCTTTTTTTGCTGTCACGCAAGAATCCAGAATCCTAAACAGCGCCCAGAAAATCAGCAGTTTTTGGAAGAAACCACTGAAAGCAGTCAGATCTCTTACACACAAAGACACCAGCACATTTTTCTCAATTTAAAATTTCAACTCGAGAACAAAAATATTTCCATCTTCTCTCTCAAGCCTTCAAAACAACTGCATCTCACACCAGGCTGGGATTTTTCCTCAGGGCACCTCAAGGGATTTGTTATCCAACGTCAGAGTTACAGCAGCAGCTCCTTGGCATGCCAATGCCACGATACAGGCATGGAAGTGTGGGAAGAGCAAACCTGAGGGTTCTGGTAGCTGCTTTGTTTCAGGTAAAACGAGCTTTCCTCAGAATTTGGCAATGGAAGCCTTTTTAGAAATGAGGTAGAGCAGTAGTTATTTTTCCCTGGGGCAGGAAGAAGAGCTGTGCTTCCTGGCAAGAGTGAAACACTTCTCAGAGCTTAGGGATGAAGGCAGTGGGATCTGCAGGCTCAGGAGCTGGGCAGAACCAAGAGAATACACCTTTCCTCTGCCAACCCTAATTCCTCACCAAGAGGATTGTTCAGACCTCAAAAGCCAGAGCAGAAATCCACTGGTGTCACACAAATTCTCCCTTTCGTTTTTCAGAAATTCCAGCACACCAATTCCCCAAAGCTGAGCAGCGCTGGGGAGTGAGGGTGAGCTCCAAGCTCCCTGTGCTGTCTGCTGACACTTCCTGAGGGGTGATCAGCCACATCTGGATCCATACACCAAATCCAGGGGTGATCAGCCACATCTGGATCCATACACCAAATCCAGGGGTGATCAGCCACATCTGGATCCACAACACCCCAAATCCAGGGCACTATGCCAGACCTTGCCTTTAGGAGTGCTCCCTGCCATGGGCTTGGAGGTGCAAATGGGATTCACTTGCTCCTTTAGTAATGGAAAAATGCTTCTGGCAGCAACAGGTAGGATCCCCCAGTAACTTCTAGTGACACAGGACATGTCCCACCTCACTCACGGCTTCTGACTTTGGTATTTTCCCCAACAAACCCTTTTTGATGAGCATTGAAGCTGTCTTTTGTTCATGTTTAACATTAAGAAATTGTAAATTGTTTATCTACACTCCATTAAATATGGTCTTTGAAACCACCCTACAAACTGGATTGGATCTTTTGTCAGACCTGTAAAAATGTGAAAAGAAATTTCATAGAATCACAGAATGGTTTGGCTTGAAGGGACCTCAAAACTCACCTTGTTTCAGCCCCTGCCATGGGCAGGGGCACCTTCCACCATCCCAGGGTGCTCCAAGCCCCATCCAGCCTGGCCTGGGACACTTGCAGGGATCCAGGGGCAGCCACAGCTGCTCAGGGCACCTGTGCCAGGGCTGCCCACCCTCACAGGGGAGAATTTCTTCCCAATATCCCATCTAACCCTGCCCTCTGGCAGTGGGGAGCCATTCCCCCTTGTCTCTTCTGACTGTCTGGAGCAGAAAAATGTAGAAAAAAATCAATTATCTAAATAAGTTCTACTTAATGTTGTTAAATTTATCTTCCCACTGAAGTCTTTCCATCATTATGAATTCCACTGAAAAATGATTACAGGTTTGGTTTTTTTTTTCCAATTAATCAAAAAGGAAAACCTCAGTGAAATCAATACACAAGACATCAGACTGTGATGAATAGAATATTCTAAACTGGATTTATTGTTCCCAGACATTAATGTAATACATAAACACGATAAAAGAGGGGATATAGTAACAAGCAACCCAGTAACAGAAAAAAAGCAAGTCTTTGAAACTTTTGTTGTATACTTACACATGAAAATGTCCCCAAAAAGTTAAGTAGTTGTCAGTCAACATAGCAAGGATTTCAGATATTAAAAAAATAACCCCAAAAACTTGTCAATGAGTTTGTCATAACCAAAATGTTTCATTTGGGTTTTTTTGGTTTTAAATTTATTTTTAGGCTAAAAAAGAATAGCCATTACCTCATGCAGTACACAAAGGCTTTAAAATAAATCCATTAATGCAAATGAAAGCCTGACTCCTGAGGCTTTTTTTTAAATTAAAAAAAAAACACCAAAAAAAACCCTCAAAGAGTTTCAGAAAATTAATTCCAACTAGTTTTGTTAGCATTGAAGAAACAACCTATAACCTCCTTGCACTCCAGAAATTGTTACCTCTTTCCTTACACATGTGCTTGTAGTAGGTCTTAAAGTAGGTTTCTTTAGTAGAAACTCTTACCAGAGTTTCAAATGAAATTAAGTGCAAAAATGTTTTCTTAGTGTTTTCCAATGATTGAGGTAAGTAGTTTGAGGGGGGAGAAAAAGACAAAAGAATGAGGGTAGCAGGATATCACCTGCACATACACCAGATGGAAGAAATCTGAAATACATGGAAAGGGAGATGGGAGAGGAGGACTGAGGAAAAAATAACAGCAACGATCAACAGCTGAACTTTAAACCAAAGCCCTTGAAATCCACTCAGCAGATCAGCAGTCACTGAAATAAAGGGTGTTTATGGGCATGGCTGGCGAGCTGGGCTCTGGGGGAGCTGGGATTGTGACAATAGTCCCGATTCCAGCTGACTGCCTGACAATGCTGGGAATGCCAGCACTGCTCCAGCAGCTGCGCCACGTCCTGGCCAAGCCACACAGACACCAAAGATCATCACACCAGCAATTCCTGACGCCAACAACGGGGTCACGAGCACAGAGCTGCAGCTTCTACAGTCAACAACGTAATATATGGCGAACGAGAGACTGAGTTAGCAAAATGTGGTATAAAAAAGTATAAAAGTTGTTTTTAAAAACCTCCTTAAAACGTCGATATAATACGATGTATGTGGAAATGCCATGAACCACAGAAGGAGAAGCCTAAACCTTAACATTCAGGAGCAGCAGAACCTCTCTGGCCACATCACCCTTTGTATAGCAAGAGGGAGAGTTTTTGGTTTTGTTGTTTTTACCTTAACCATGAGTTTAATTCAAAAACCACATTCAAGTGTACATTTTCTGAGGCTTCAGAAGATGCCCTCCCCACCCTGTTTAAAAAGAAAAAGAATAAAGGTTAGATAGAAATGTCTAAATACAACGAGCCCACCACCCAAGGGTGGCTATCCAGGAGTGGTCATCTTCCTCGATCTTGATGTTTTTTTGTCTTTATCTTTTTCTTTTTGTCCTCTGTTTTGGGTTTCAGGGCGCAGACGCACGCAGACACTCCGGCAATCGCTTTGGGCAAGTCCGTCCCTTTGCACCATTTGTTTTTCTCCTTATCATACACCTGGACTGTTTTGGAGAAGACAGCCTCCTCCCAGCTGTAACCACCAAGGATATAAATCTTGCCTTCCCAAACTGCCACCCCCGATTCACTGTTGGCTTGCAGCAGAGGGGCCACTCTGGTCCACTGGTTGCACTGGGGGCTGTAGGACTCCACGCTGAGGATGTCGAACCGAGCCATGGTCTCGATGTTGTCGTCGCTGCCGCCGATGGAGTAGATGTTGTCCTGCAGGGTGCACATGCTGTGCCAGCCCCTGGCAGTGATCATGGGCCTCTTCTCCTCCCACACGTCCGTGCGGTAGTCGTAGCACAGCAGGTTCTTTCTGTAGGGGCCGATCTGGTAATCGTGGCCTCCCGAAATGTACACGAACTCCTTGTAGACGGTGCCGGCGTGGCCGTAGGTAAACCTGGGGCAGCAAACAGGAGCAGTCCTTATGGGTTTTATCAAGACACACCAGCATGCAGAGGGACTGTGCTAAAGAAGCAAATAAACAGTAACTAAAGGCAGAAGAATCCCTGATCTGGCGGTTACCCAGTAACTCCTCTCATTCCCAGGGCCTCACCCTGCACTGCAGAGTGCACAGCCTGACAACCACTTTTAAATCACCCTTTCCATAGCTGGTCACTACAGAGCACTAAGGCATGACAATCACTTCTTAATGCATCCTCTAGAGTGTGTCACACAACAGAAATAGCCCATCCTGCTCTGCTGGCATGACCTTCACTCCCGTATTTCTGCTCCAGTGCTTGGCTTGCATCAGCCTGAGAGGGCCAGAGAGGGAAAAAATCCACATCTCAGAGAGGGTTTCTGTGACAGAAAGGGGAAATAATCATGACACCTCTCAGACTTACCAGTAGGGATAAACCAAGAGGAAAACTGCTGCTGCCTTGCCCTTGCACAGCTTCAGGATCACTGGATACGTTTCTCACCCACGGGCACTCTCTGCGTGGTTCACCTGCAGTCTCAATACAGCCAGTGTCCTTTTCATGAGCCATCTGTCTGCTCTGCCACCACTGCCCTACAGCTGGGAACTTCTTTGGTCACCCCAGGACAAGGCAGCAGCCCCCAGCCCACCACAGATCATGGTGAAATAAGAGAAAATGAGATTGGAGAAGCAGCACCATGCATGCTGCATCCACAGGGCAGAGAGAAACCCCCTTTGATCATCTATAATAAACCCACTACAAACCTAAATCTCCAGACTGTTCTTAACTTCACACTGGGCTATTCCTGACCAAAGCCCTTTGAGCTCTCCGAAGTGAACAGCCAAGGTGATGAACAGCATCAGCTGCTTTGAACACATAATTTCTATATGTCCTTCTTCCCCTCTTTTGGGGGAGTTGAGGTGTCAAAAGATGCAGCACCAGCTACAGCAAATTGGCTCTCACAAGGACTCTGAAGGATTCAATCCCCACAGGGCACAGAGCAATGTTCTCATCAGGCTGCACTCACCAGCCCCTACCAGCGTCCTTTGTAGTCAGGTGCTGGAGACCACGCAGCCTCCACGGCAGACAAAGCTCTGTTAGCATTGCTGCAGCCTTTGAACCGTGCCTGAACACGCTGGAGCTCCGTGTGGAGAGAACCTTGAGCTGTTTTTATTTCACAGGCTAATGGTTTCCCTGAGCCATACAAATGCTATCAGAACATCTTCCATGCACCTGAGTGCCAGCACTTGTGTGCCAAGGGAGAAGATGGACTAGGAAAGAAACCCCACGTTTACCCTGAAAGCACAACGCTTCTGAGATGAGCTAAAAGGTGGTTATTATCCTAGATGCCTACCAAAACCTCTGATCCCTGTCTGAATCAGATATTTTAATAGGTTCCTGCTACAAGAAGCAGAAAAATGCCTGACACGCTTGGGCTGACAGTGCTGAGTGACCAGGACAGTCTGTTCAACTACAGGGGCTGGAGATCTTCAGAGGTGACTTCACTGCTGTTCTCCTTCTTGGCCTCTCAGGGAAAAGACAGGAAGAAAAAAGGAGAGAGCTTTGGTGCAGTTATGGACTTTATCCAAAAAGGCAACTCAGAATTTCCACAGCTCTCAATGTGCCTCATAATGGAAGCAATTAATTCAAGCTCAGTGCTTCTGGTGAACATGATGTACCCTGAGCACATGGGCCCCTGGCTTTCACCCTGACAGGAATACCAGGCAGGTGAAGTGCCCAGAGATGCTGCTCCTTGGCTGAGGTCTCTTCCAGACAAAACAGGGACTGTCCATCTCGAGTGGCTCCTGGGCTGTTTATCAGAGCCTGTGTTTCTCTACATACACGGGAAACCCTGACAGGAATACCAGGCAGGTGAAATGCCCAGAGATGCTGCTCCTTGGGTTAAAAATGCTCAGTCTGGGGGTGGGATGGACAGCTTGAGCTCAGTCCATTTCAAACTGCAGCAGACTTTAAACCCACATGAAGCCAAGCTGCCTGGAGGCTGTGCTGTACCAGGGAGTTTGGAGGAGTCAGGAGGAGGACAATGTGAGGACATGGAATGCACCCCAGAGCCCTGCACTGCTGATGGCAATCACACTGCATTCACCATTCAGGGGAAAAATGACCCTAAGTTAATAAAAACCTGCATGGCCTTTGGAGAAGTAGGTTAAATATTCTCCTACTCTGGAGCTCTGTACAGGTAAGCAAGCAATAGCCATTGTCTCTCAAGCACAGGCATGCAGCCCAGCACAGGCAGCTGCAGAAAAAGCACTGATTTTCTTGTTCTTTTGCCTCAGTCCATGGCTGTGTCCAGGGAACAGCAACAGCAAAGAGAGTGCATTGACAGAAACCATCAGATCTGAAGCACCAAATCGACCATCAACTTGTTATTGTCCAGTACAGGACAATTACCCACTGAAAGGCACCAGAGGTGTTTCACTTTGAAACTTTCACTTCTGAAAGCTCATCCAAAATAGCATCACTTTCCTAGGAGCTGCATGAAATAGATGCATAAATTGAAACCAATCAATACAGATCCTTTCTACAAGCCCTGTGATTGAGAGAGGGGCATTTCTAAATGGGCAACAGAACAGGCACATCAATAGAGTGGGTCTAGACATCCTCCAACAGAGAGCATTGAGCATTTTGGCAGCATTGTCTGCAAGAGTGGCCAGAAAAAAGCAGAGGCATTAAGAGAAAGGAGATTTGATTTTAACATCTGCTGGAGCCTGGCACCAATTTTGAATGCCTTAACCCAGATGCAGTGCTGAAAAATTAGTTCCTGACCCAGTAACACCATTCAAATGCCAGAAAACCTACCATTTACTGCCCAAGACAGAAGAGCACATAACTCAGGAAAGCTTTGGGAATCCCCTACTCCTACCAAAGTCCAGGTGAGCTGTGGCTGCTCTGAATCTTGGTGTCCACCTGTCATAGCCCTGAGAGATCATTCATGACCCAACTGGCAGAGCAGATACCATCACTCCCCAACCTGTTCCAGCACAGCTCCTCACACAGCAGCTTTCAGTTGTTCTGCCAAATTTTAACCTAGGGCCACTCAATTAATTTCACTGCTGTCTGCAGCAGACCTTTTCATAGTGTGTTCAGGATGAGAACACACTGCCCCACCTCCCGCTCTGCCAACTCCTCAGCCACCGCTGCTCCCTGCCGGGCTAGAAACTCTGACCGAAACTGCTCCCAGTTTCTGGGAAAAGGGGCAAAAAATACAGGACCTCTCTGAAGAGAGGGAAAGGTGCCCCACAAGCAAGGACTCTAATTGTTACTGTTAGGCTGGATGTGACATACACACGTGATCAGGGTCTAAGAAGAAAAAAGTTTTTTATTCTGAGTGTTCTCCAGCTTATATACTCTTAACAAAGTGTGATCTTAAGTCATTAACTGCATCACAATAACTTATTATATTCATTGGTGCAAAGCAATTAACATTAATATAATTGGCAAAAGTTTTACAGAAATTTAATAAGGCACATATACACATCTACTTATGCATGTAGTTTAGCTTACAAAAATTTTCATGTATCTTTTGTAATGTTTCCATGCTGACGGCCTTGTCTCCTACCATGCTATGGATACACTTGAAAATCATCAATTGTTATTTCTTCTATTAACTCAGCTTTGCTTGCAGGCCAGCTGTCAAGCCCCTCCACACTTCCTCCTTTTTGTATTTGAAAGACAAACACAGCTGAGAAGGATTTTTGCAGGGTTCGATGCAAAAATCCAAGCAGATAAGGGAGACACAGAGTAATAATTACAGTCGCTAACAAAATTAACAATTTAGTCTTCAACAAGGTTTTAAGCTACTCAGTGATGCTTCATCTCTTGAAAAAACTATTCAGCTATCTATATCTGTCATCTAAGTGTCATCATCACTGCCCCACCTCCTGCTCTGCCAAGCTCCTCAGCCACCACTGCTCCCTGCCAGGCTAGAAACCATGACAGAAACTGCTCCCAGCTTCTGGGAAAAGGGGCAAAAATATAGGACCTCTCTGAAAAAAGGGAAAGGTACACCACAACCAAAGACCCTAATGACCATCAGGGAAATTGAATTCCCTTGTAGCAGGCTTGGAGCAGGCCCACCCTTTAGACAACTTGGCTGAAGTATTCCCTGCAAAGCATCTGCCCCAAGAGGCTGTTTGCTCGTCCAGCAAGACAGCCTAAATTCAGTCAAAACAGCTCAGCTCCTTCCAAGAGAGTGCTTCGGGAAAACAACGTGTTGTTTTGACCATCTAGGGTGGGAAGGAGAGGGGGGTGAGAGGAGATAAAGAAGAGCCTGTAAAGCTCTTCCTTAGAGGAGCAAGACTGTGAACAGCAGCATGGACACGGCGTTGGTGCTGGCATGTGTGCTCAAGGACACAACCACTGCCTTCCCTGTAGATCTACACACCTGCTGTGGAGGGGCTGGACAGCTGGCCTGCAAGCCAAGCTGAGTTAATAGAAGAAATAACAATTGATGATTTTCGAGTGTATCCATAGCAAAGAAGAAGACAAGACTGTCAGCATGGAAACAGATTAGAGAAGATACATGAAAATCTTTGTAAACTAGACCACGTGCATAAGTAGATGTGTATGCGTGCCTTATTAAATTTCTGTAAATCTTTTACCAATTATATTGACACTAATTGCTTTGCACCAATGAATATAATAAGTTATTGTGATGTAGTTAATGACTTAAGGTCACACTTTGTTAAGAGTATATAAGCTGGAGAACACGCAGAATAAAAACTTTTTTCTTCTTAGACCCTGATCACGTGTATGCTGTGTGTATGTCACATCTGACCTAACAGCAACAACGTGGCAAGCTCTGACCCTTGGGAAGCAACAAAACAAACCCATTTTCTGGATGTTCAGCATAGAAGCTCTAACAAACAACCTCTGAGAGTCCCACCCCACACAGCTCGAGTCCACACCCCAGAATGACGTCAACATGAGCCTGTCACTCCAGGGAACAGGATTCCAGGCTTGGGGCAGTCAGGAATGGCACCAAAAAGCCTGCTGCTGGTGGTCATGCTCCCAAGAGCACCAAAACACCTGCAGAAGTTCTCTTCAGAGGGAAGAAGACAGAAAAACACAGGAAAAGAGGAGGTTTTGTTGGGATACAATGCCTGATCAGGCAGTCAGGAAGCAGAGGACTGGAGCTTCTGGTTTCCTCTATGTGAGAAGTCTTGCTGCTGGAAGAGGACTGGGGGAGATGTTGGGTGAAACAGGAACTTAAATCTGTTTGAGGAACACAGAGATCAGATGAGGAGTGTGTTGAAGGGAAGAGTGGAGCAGGCAGGAGGAACTGTAGCTGGAATGCTTTCAGTCTTGAATGGATCGCAGGATCCTCTCTCATCCTTCCTCCACTGCCAGTAAATCACAGACTCACAGGGATGGGGCAGCTACAGCTCCTCTAGGCAAACAGAGAAGGGTCTCACCATCTCACAGCCAAGAATTTTTTTTCTAATATCTGATCTGACCCAGCCCTCTGCCCCTGGGAAGCCATTCCCCCTTGTCCTGGCACTCCAGGCCCTTGTGAATCTCTCTCCATCGTTCCTGTGGGCTCCTTAGGCACTGGAGTGCCACAGTTAGGTCACCCTGAAGCTTCTCTTCTCCAGACAGAACAATCCCAATTCTCTCAGCCTTTCCTCTTAGGAGAGCTGTTCCATCCCTCTGGTCATCCTGGTGCCTCCTCTGCACTTGCTCTACCTCAAGCATCTCAAGGAGGGGCTGCCCAGAGCCTTTTCAGCAGCCCCAAATCTGCCAGAGCCACCCAGCTCAAGCAGTGGATGTGTGTCAGAAAGGTTCCCGTTGCTCACCTCTGGGTCTGGCCTTTTGCAACCTGCATAAAGTTCTTTTTGCCTTATTCCTTCTGTGCAGAAGCAAATCAAACTCAAACAATTCACTGCCCGGCACCAAATGGAAAAAAAGGGTTGAAAAGACAGAAAATCCAAAGGGGCCAAGAGTCCACTAATATCTAAGTAAAGACAGTTAAATGTGCAAAACTGCAGCTGCATGGAAAAGTGGGGAGCTGTCACCACCCAGCTGAGCTGACACAAGGACAGAGCAACAGGGAGAGAAGATGCAGAATCATTCATTTGGGCGCAGGAATAATTCATCCTAAAAGGGGTCTGTCCCCTAAGAGGGGACTTTTGTCTCGTCCAAGCAGACCAGCCAGGCAATCTAATAAAAAATTAACACCCACAAGTCAAAGTTCACTTTAAATGCTGCAGCTGCAGAATTCCCAAAGCCAGCACACAGGCAGCAGTTGGAATATGCAGACAAACTGCTCCTTTTTAGACAGTCTGGGTGGATTAAGCCAACTGTGTGAACTTCCATAGGATCATTTATGAGTAAAATATCCACACAGGATACACCTCACAGGTGACCCCAGTTAACAAAAGGATTTAGGACATGAAGATACTCTCCTACACAACTTCCCTGGAAGGGCTGTGGTGTTTAGCCCCAACTGCTGGATCTGCCTAAGTGAGCAGAAATAAAAAAGCATCCTGCTTGTGAAGAGCACTCGAGCCCAGCTGTTAGCCTGGATCAGCCTTGCATTGCAGCACCTGCCCAAAATAGAATTGGGCAACAGGATTCTGTGCCTTCACTGGCTGCCTCTGGCTCTGCAGCTCGGCAGCTCAGGGACCTGGGAAAATCCCTGAACTCTCACATCAAACTGCAGGAGCCTGCTCTGTGATGGCACCAGGAAAGCCAGCAGTGCTGCTGAGCTTTCAGGCATCATGGAAACAGCATCCATACAGCCTGTGATTCCCACAGCTGTGAAACATCACCAAATCTGATCACAGCAAATGAAATGCTGTCCTGCTGTCCTTCCAAAGTCACTGCTCTGACACTGATTCAAGACACAGCAATGTTCTGTCTGCTACAACAAGAGCTGCAGGGCTTAAACCTCTCAAAAGCAGAACAGCCAAGTTTTAACTCAGAGAGAGAGAGCTCACATTTGCCAGGGTTCTGTATTTCCAACACAGATAAATGTGTTTAGCTGTGACAGCCAGCCTGAGCAGCCCAACACAAACACCCTACAAGGAAAATCATCACACCAAGGTGACAAAGTAAGGCCAAAGAAATGACAAATCCCTTTGACCAAGATGTGAAAAATGCTTCTGAAAATATTCAACTCCAAGTGGCCTCAGGAAAAGCTTTGTAAGAATTGTAGAATGGAATCAGAGGTCTCCCTCCCATCCTCCAGATGCACCTTGGGATGAAAACTAAAACCCTGCTGACACAAGGCACTGCCTGCTCAGCTCCAGCTGCTGCTGTGGTTGGCATGGCTGATGCCACATTGCTTTTACACCCCCTTCCCTCCCTTCCAGGGCTCATATTCATCAGCTAAAGCCACACAAGCTCTCTTTACTACCACCCTGCAAACACAGGGGAGCTTCCAGACAGCTCAGTTACCTGGGCAGTCCTGCTATGTAGGTCCAGGAGTCCTTCTGAGGGCTGTAGGTCTCAACTGAGGACAGGGCCCCGTTTTCATTCCTGCCACCAACAGCCACCAGCATGTCAGTGATGGCTCCCAGGTAGAAATCCACTCGTCGCTGTCTCATGGAGGCAACCTGGCAAAGAAAAATGACCTGCTGGCATCTTCCAGGGTCTGGCAAGCAAGGGATTTAAGGGCTTTTCATGTCTGAGGATGGGGAAGTTGCTCCTTCCCCTTTATTTGGTAAGGAGAGATTCTGGTTTTGACTATTATATTCATGAAACACTTCTGTTTTTCTGCAGTAGCATCCATTTCAAACAAGGGGAAAACAGGAAACATCTAAAAGACAGGCTACTGTAGAAACATTTGTGTTTATAGGAACTCCTTCCCAGCTCTGCAAGAAACAGGTATTGGAATCACTGAAAACCACAAGTGAACCATCCAGGATGGCTGATCCATAGAGGAATCGTGACTGGTTCATATGGAAACCATAACTGGTCCATACAGGAACCATGACTGGTCCATATGGGAACAAGGAGTGGCTGATACAGTAACCCGCACACATGAAGGGTTTTGTGGCAGCACTGGGAGCAAAGAGCTCATTCTAAGGGACATTTAGCACAGAGACACTTGACAATTGTCAGAGACATTTTCTTTTTACATCACACCCATTTCTGATTTATATGTACTACTGCTTGAGGAAGATGAGCCAAGCAATCACCTCTAAGTCCATTCCAGAATTATTTCCAGAAGTAATCTAATGAATTGCAGGTGGATACTGATCAAGAATTTCTCAGAGGAGATGCCCAAATCCCAAATGAAGCTGAATACCCCAAACTCTTTTGCTCTTTTAGTATCCAGAATTATTTCCAGAAGTAATCTAAAGAATTGTGGGCAGATGCTGAATTTCTCAGATGAGATGCCCAAATCCCAAATGGAGCCGAATGTCTGAATATCTGAATATTGCTCTTTGTGTCATTTAAGCATTCCCACAAAGGACTCAAGCAGCTGCTTCAACATAACTAACTAACTAACTTGACTTTTCATTTGCAAGTGCTGCCACGTTGACTATTCCAACAAGCCCTGCCCTTCCACCACCAAAACACTCTAAACATCAAGGACTTTGAACAGAGAAATAATACAGCTCAAGCCTCACCTTTATCCACTGGTTACAGCGGGGGTCATACCTATATAGGAGATTTGACACCGCATCCCCTCCATTGTCCCGTATCCCCCCCAAATCCCAAATGAAGATATCTGAACATCTGAATATTGAATATCTGATATTGAATATCAGATATCTGAATATCTGAATATTGCTCTTTGTGTCATTTAAGCATTCCCACAAAGGACTCAAGCGGCTGCTTCAATGTAACTAACTTGACTTTTCATTTGCAAGTGCTGCCACGTTGACTATTCCAACAAGCCCTGCCCTTCCACCAGCAAAGGAGAAGACACTCTAAACATCAAGAGAAATAATACAGCTCAAGCCTCACCTTTATCCACTGGTTACAGCGGGGGTCATACCTATATAGGAGATTTGACGCCGCATCCCCTCCGTTGTCCCGGGAAAAGCTGCCCCCGGCTATGAAGATGAATCCTCCCAAGACCGCCACGCAGTGGTGACTCCGCCGGGCGGGCAGAGGCGTCTCTGCCACCCACTGTCCCTTCCTGGTGTCCAGGAAGCAGGTGTCATCGCAGAGCTCCAGGCAGCGCTCCGACACCTCCCCTCCCACAAAGAGCAGGCGCTCCTCGCAGGTGCGCAGCGCCGTGCGCTTGCTCTGCAGCACCGGCTGCGCCGCCACGCTGTTGTGGTAGCTCACGGCCTCCTCGATGAATCCCTCGCAGTTGGCTTCCTTGGGCAGCAGCGAGCACACGGCAGGCTTCACCCTGTGCAGCAGGTCGCTCTTGGGGATCAGAGGGAAGTGGATGTTGTCCAGCACTTGGTAAGCCTCGTTCTCCCGCTCCGGGTACTGCGTGAGCCACTGCAGGGCCGCCTGCAGCAGGTCGTGCTCGCACTCCTGCTGCACATCGCTGCTGTCCAGGTACTGGCACAGCTTCTGCAGGGAGATGTTCTGCAGGAAGTCCGGGGTGAAGGACAGAGTGCCGAAGTTCTGCAGGATGAAGGAGTCGATGTAGGAGTCGAGGCGTTTCAGGTTGTAGATGGAGGCCAGCTCCTGCAGGTACAGGTAATTCTCCTCGCTGACTTCGTTCTCCAGGTACTCGCAGCAGAAGTCCACCACCTTCCAGATCTGCAGCAGGTGAGCTGTCTCCAGCACGTAGTCAATGTTGCCTCCATCCAGAGACAGCTCACTGCCATACAGGAAATCCACCACGGCCTTGAGGCCGATGTAGGAGGCTCCAAAGAGCTCCACCTCCTTCTGGTGGGCCTCCCTCATGCCAATGGTGAACATGGAGTTGAAGTAGTCGCTGCACACAGCCAGGAGGTTCCTGTGGGCTGGGACTCTCTGCTCATCCACCACCAGCACGATGTCACAGAAGAGGCCTCGGTGCCTCTGCTCGTTCAGGCTCTGCAGAACCAGAGTGGAGTGGTCATCCCACCTGTACACCTGGAAAACACAAACAGCATCAGGCAGGCGCCACCTCCACCACGATCAGTTCCAGAGTGGAATGTGTTTTCTCACTAAGTGCAGTCATACATGAGTCAGAGACAGCTTTTGTGTGTTGCACATTCACATTTATAATAAATTCTGACATGAAGTAGTTGGCAAGTGACACAGTACGAGCCTGAGCTCATCACCTTCACTTTGAGAGGCCTATGGAGACTTTTACTGCTTCCTACTCCCCTTTTTTTAATAAAATTTACTCTTCCTTCCCCCACAGTGCTGCATTGAAACCTCCTCCCTGATGAGTTATACAGGCACAATTTTCTGAAACTCTTCCACTCATTGTCTTGGAGACATCTTGCTGACATTTCCTTTCTTCCTTGTCCCCCAGATGACTCCTTGCAGAGTTCTCCCAGCTAAGCTGCTCACAGAGCATTCAGAGTGGGAAGCACACCCTCAGCAGTACTCTGAATTTTCATTCAGCCCATGTATTGTTTGGGTTGCTGCTTGCTTGACAGCTACCCCCTCTTAAATCTTTCCAGAACTCTGCATTTCTAAGCTTGTTAGGGTAAAATCCCTTTCTTCCTCTCTTTCTTCCCACATTATTCCAGGCACACACACTGCACTCAGAAGGAAAAGCTGTTTATTTATGTGCAAAGCCACACATGTGGAGAGCTGATTCCCACAAGGCTTCTCCTCACTTCCAGAAGCTGAGGTAGGTTTTGTTTAAATGAATAGGAGCAGATATTTTTCTTTTAAAGGAAAGGGAAAATGCCCTCAGGACACATCCATTAAGTGCCCTTCTGGGATCCCTCTGCTCCTCACATTGTGACCACCAGCTCTGGATGTGTCACTGAGCTTTTGAGGCCACCAGCATTTGCTTTTTTTCCCCACAGACTCACATCACCAGCCTTAGGATGAACCAAGCTGGAAACATTTTGTTAGCCCTGAAATGTCCTGCAGAACAAGAACTGAACACTGCTGGTCGGCCCAGAAAGCCAAGTGAAGTTTTAGGACCACCCTCTGGAGGAATTAAATATCAGATGGCACAGTCAGGTACCTTGTGAGGCCTCTTAATAGAAGCCAGGTTAAGGTAAATGCAAATAGCAAATACTTTAATTACCAAACCCAAACCAGGCAGAGCCTGTAAGAACTTGTAAGAGCAGTGAGAAGGGGTGCAATGGAAGCACATCCCTGTGTCCCACCCAAGGCAGCTCTGAGCAGTCCTGGCTGTCTGAATCTTGCCCAGTCCCAAACCCCCAGGCTGCATTGCCAGAGGTGACACCTGACAAGGTCCCACAGGTGACCTGAGCCTCCCAGACACTCCCCCTTCCCTTCCCCACCAAGCTGCTTTCTCCCAGGAATTCTAATGCCCTGTGGCTCTCCTGGCTGCCCAGGCAGAGAGCACACAGCCACAGCAGTCTGGAAAAGCCTTTGCTGGGTTGGTTAAACCATGGTGGGACTCTGTCTACCTGGAAAATATTTGATTCTTAGAGCCAAGAGGGCTTCTTGAGACCCAAATGAACAACCAAACGTGCTGCTCTCACTGTGACATCCCAGCAGATCCTCTTTATTTCCTTATGTTCTCTTCTAAACAATGGAGCCCAAGCTGCCAAAAATCCTGCTGTTGGAATGGCTCTGAACACTCAAGTGTGCAGAGTTAAACCAGTCTAAGGGAACAGGCTTCAACAATAAAAGGTTTCTGCATCAAAACCCTTTAATTTGCCTTATACTCATGAACACACCTCTGAATTTAAAAAGGGATCTATGGCATAGACAACAAAGTGGCTTCCACTGAGAAATAGAAAAAATAAACGGTATTTAAGGACTATAAAGTTTTTTATCTGTGTTTCCCTGAGGCTGGGAAAAGCTGATATTGTACAGGAGCTTAAGCAGAAACCAGGGGGTGGAGAGGAAGGGGGAGAAGAATAAATATGGCAAAGGATAAACCAGACTTCTGTGGCAGCTGTAACCAGGGGTAGTTGATGGTGGCAGATGAACAGACAAGAAATAACAACTTGCAGCACTCTCTCCCAAATCTGACTGACTGGGGATAGGATTGATCCAAACCCTTGGATTGAACCAAAACCCATCCTGCCTCTGATCCCTGGGAGCTGCCTGATCATTTCTCTCTAATATTCCCTAATTCCACCATCATGCATAACGAGATTACAGCAGAATATCAGATTTGCCAGAGATCCCTCTGTGCTGAGCTGGATGTCGAGGCAGCAGCGTAATCCTGCCCTCAGATCCGCCTGGCAGCTCTCTCTCCTGGAATCCCTGCTGCCATGTGGGACTGCTGCTGCTCCAGGAACCAGGCATGAACCCATCCCACACTGCACGGAGGCACTCACAGCACAGCAGCTCAGGATTTCAGCCACTGGCTGAGCTCATTTGTTTGGAGCAAGAAATGGAGCTGGGAGCTGCACATTTCAGAACCAAGACTAATTTCATACTGAACTTGAACATTTTCCTCAAGCTATTTATATTCTGGAGAGCAGCCTTACATTATCCAGTGATTCTAAGTTTAACAGATAGTGACAGCTGCTGTCTAAGCAAGCAAATAAAACAATGCTGTCAAGTTAATTAATTTTTAATGTGATGAATTATCATTACATTCAGACTAAACCATTTAAGTGGCAGACAGGATCAGGGAAAGATTATATTGGTAGGGATGCATTTAAAAATTAGTCCTATTTATCTTTCATCAATTGTGTTAGAGCAGAATTTCAGCTTCTCTTGGATTCAAAGATCTAATTTCTCTCAGACTGTTAATGCAGCTCTGCTGCTCATCAATGGTGCAAAAGAAAATGAGATCTGGCTCGTTCAGCTTTGGTAAGGAGGCACTGAAAAGTTTCTCTTTTCCAGCTTTTTTTTTTTCTGGTATAACAAGGTACCTGTTCTGCAGTTCCTGTAACTACAGCACAAAAGCAGCTTGCACTGGCATGAAACAAAGTGAACATAATAATTACAGCTGTTATTAACATTTTATAAGTCATCCTGAGGACCTGCAGAAACAGCTGCCTGAGATGGATTTCCGTGAATTCACAAATAAAAACAATGTATTTGTGCAGACAGAGCTTTGATACAAAGAAAATGGACCCCACAAACTCAAGAAAGCAGCCCAGGCTCTGTGAGTTCACTGGGCTAAGCCCAGTTTGAAGGATCGAGGCTCCCATCTCGTACAAAACCAAGACTGAATCTAAAGAGCAATCCCAGCTTTGCTTTTGTAACGAGCTTGGATTTTACGAGATGGATCAGTTTAAAAAGCAAACACACCACATTTCATAACAGAATTTCTAGCATAGAGAAACTACTGTGCTGCAATGATGTGGGTTTCTAAGTTATGAGTCATGATGAGCCGATGCCCATTTGCTGCTGCTTTTCCTTTTTTTCCCCCTTAATCACTAGGCAGCAACTTCTACCAAAACCACTTGAGCAGGTAAGCCACCATTTCTATCCCTCTTTTAAAAGCTCTGAATTCTCACATTCCCCCCAAAGGAGACCCTGTACCCCCAGCGGGATGGTTTTGGTAGGTGACACAAATCGTACGAACCTTGGAGGATTCACTGATCTTGTGCGGGCGGCAGATCCTGCTCTGCCGCGTTCCCTCCATGACCGCCCGATCCGCAGCACTTCTGCAACAAAGGCACAGGGAGGGAGATGTTCAGCAGCTCGCCAGCCCCTCCTGAGCGCTCACACGCATCTTGAACCGAGCAGGGAACGCGATTCCCGGCCCGGCACGCGCTGGAAATGCCCGGCTTAAAAAATATCAATTTTCCCTCCTCGCTGCTGTTCCCCGCTGTTGTCAAAGGTCGGTTGTGTCACCAAGCTGGGCTCAGCCCAGCCCAGCCCAGCCCAGCCCCGGGCTCAGCGCTGCCCGTGGGGGAGCGCCGAGCGCGGGATCCCCGCGGGAGAGACCGAGAGACGGGCCGGGATGCTCGGACACATCTGGGAGATCGGGGCCGTTCCCTGCCCTGGGGTGCTCGGACACACCCGGGAGATCGGGGCCGTTCCCTGCCCTGGGGTGCTCGGACAGCGCATCCCGAGAGCTCCAGGCTGTTCTCCGCCCCAGGATGCGCGGACACATCCCGGGAGATCAGGGCCGTTCCCTGCCCTGGGGTGCTCGGACACATCCAGGGAGATCGGGGCTGTTCCCTGCCCCGGGATGCTCGGATATATCCCGGAAATCAGGGCTGTTCCGTTCCCCGAGATGCACGGACACACCCGGGAGATCCGGGCTGTTCCCTGCCCCGGGATGCTCGGACGCATCTGGGAGATCGGGGCTGTTCCCTGCCCCGAGATGCTCGGACACATCCCGGGAGCTCGGGGCTGTTCCTGCCGGGTCAGGGATGGCGCTGGCAGGGCCTGAGGCAAGACAGGCACGGGTAGCCGTGCCAGGGGCACTGGCTGCAGGGAATTTGGGGGTTTTTTTGTGTTTTGTTTGTACAGTGTTGATAAACTGTGCAGTGGCTGCGGGAGGGGCAGCCCGAAGCCCCATCACCATCTCCTGCTTACCCGGCATGACACTACCTGACCTCAGAAATTCACCTCCCCAGTGGGGCTTTCCCTGCTTCTGTGGGACTTTCCCTCATTCATTACGGCCCAGGAGGCTCGAAATTAAGATCCTCCCCCTGGTGAGCAGCAGGCTGAAAATTCCCTGCCTCAGGGGGGAACTCAGAAGCAAAGACACTTCACAGACCCACAGGGTCCAGTTTCAGGGCAGTGGTCCAAGGGGAAAAGCCCTTTGCTCACCCAGCACCCCGGGTACCCTCCAGAGGTGATCACGGGGACAGCAGGAGGCTGGCTGTGTGTCCAGGCTCCATCTGCTCTCACCAAGGACAGCCCAGCTTGGACACGTGTCCCGGGTGGTGACAGGGCTGTGTGGCTGCAGAGGGTGATGTGCACAGTGTGTGACACCAGGGGCGTGTGCCACACTGCCAGTGCCAGCAGAGGGTGATGTGCACAGTGTGTGACACCAGGGGTGTGTGCCACACTGCCAGTGCCAGCACCTCCACCTGCCCCGGCCTCTGCCACCCTCCAGTGCTGGGCAGCAGCACCCAGCCAGCCCCACGGACACCCCAGGAAACAGAGGGGATGGTGGGCTTGTACTCATCTATTGATTACTGAGGCTGGAGATGGAAGTGGTTTTTGCCAGCTTTGGTCTCTCCTCGTGTGGCCATGAGGACTCGACTGTCTGAGTGAAATCCCACTCTGCTGCCAGCCCCAATGTGGGCTATGACCTGAACATTGACAAACCCAATGCTGTGACCTGAAAGCTGATAACCCCAATGCCAACTGTGACCTATAAATTGACAACCCCAATGCTAACTGTGACCTATAAATTGACAACCCCAATGCTAGCTGTAACCTGAACATTGACAACCCCAGTGCTAACTCTGACTTGAAAATTGACAACCCCAATGCCAACTGTGATCTATAAATTGGCACCCCAATGCTAACTGTGACCTGAAAACTGACAACCCCGATGCCAACTGTGATCTGAAAATTGACAACCCCAATACTGTGACTTGAAAATTGACAACCCCAATACTGTGACCTGAAAATTGACAACCCCAATGCTAACTGTAACCTGAAAATTCAGGGCAGCCTCTTCCTGAAGGAGAGCATTGTTCTCTCCATTCCTTTCTCTGTTCCTGCACAGAAAAGCCAGGGATGGAGAAGCAGGATTGGGGGCAGGCACATAGAAAGATTGGAGAAGAAGCAAAAAGTGGGGGAGATGGCAAAGAGACACAGGGACAAGGCACTACCACATTTTAAGATGAAGATAATGTTCCTGGGGGCCCATGGCCGTGCAGAGCCATCCTGTTTGCTCAGCTTGCTCCAAATATTCTGAGATCCTTCCTGAACCTCATGGTACATTCTAGACAGCTGAAGGTCACTCCAGCCTCGACTCCATGCCTGCTGGAGATGTTTTCTTGAGGAGGTCCAAAAGTCCTCACTTTCTCTGGTGCTTCCTCTCCAAGGACTCCTGTGACATGGACAGGTATTTCTGCCAGGCCAGTGACATCTTCCTCACAGGATGAAAGGCCCCATGATCTGGAGGTCTCAGAATTGCCATATGAAAAGCAAGTCAGAGCTCACCAAAGTCAAAAAAGTAGGTAATTTCCTCACTCCAGTATAGCCTGATGAAACTGAGCACAATACTTATCCCTCCATGCATTAAAAAAAAAAAAAAAATCCATGAAAAAGTGAGAAAAGACAAGGAAGAGGAGCAAAGAGAAAAGGTTTGGTCCCACAAGGAAGATGGGCATTTCTGATGTTCGGATCTGGCACTCAAAAGCGTGAGGCATGAAGTCCCTAATTAAGTGAATTAATTATTCAGCCACTGGGTCACAGAGACCTGCACAAGGATGAGGTTCTCTCCTCCTAAGGGGATGACATTGGAGTCCCCCACCTCTGCCCTGGCAAACATCAGGAGCTGAGGGTCAGGGATTGAAGGGACAAGGACAAGGACAAGCAGCAGGGTTACAGGGATAAACAGCAGCAAGTGCCAATGGATGGTAAACACAGACTACAAAAAATACATTTATGAGCAGATAATGCTCAGCATAAAGGTTTTAGAAAAAAATGAAAGCGTTCCTAAAAGCAAAGAAAATCAATATAAATCCAGAAGTACTGATGTGTGATTATATTATCATCTAGAGCCTGCAGCCTGCAGATACCGAGTGTGATTCGCTCAGTGTCCTCCACTTGTACTGACTTCAGAAATATTTCCCTGTTCCCTATGACCTCATCGAGCCAGAGATGCACTGCAGCAGTGCCCCGGGAGCCTCACGTCATGCAGGGACAGGGATGCAGCTGGAGGGAGCTGGGGCAGCGCTGGTGGCACTAAAGGGTCCCTGGCACTCAGGGCTCGCTCTGGAGCTCCCGTCCCTCACGTCTGACAGCACTCAGCGACAGGGTGGTAGTGGGGCTCCTACTGCTCAGCCTTCACAGGCACAACACTGATGTGAAACAAGCAATGGTCATCCCCTGCAAACTTTAAAAGAAATAAAATGTGATACTTTTTATGAAGGAATGCAGGTTTTTATTAAATGGCAAATCCAGCCCTACGGGTTTTGGGTAGAAACCCACGAAAATGCCAAAGGGCTGGTTGGTAAAACTCCAGTCCTTGGGCACGACATCACCTGGTGCTGTTTATTCCCACGGGCTCTGCAAAGCAGAGAGCTGTCTCTGTTTGTGTGGGAATGAAGCTCGGCCTCACAGGCAGCCTCAGCCTCTCGCCCGCATCTCCCGGAGCGCGGGGACTCGCAGGGATGCGGGATCGCTCCTGGGCAGCGCCGGCAGCCCGGCAGGGGGAGATCGCTGCATTGGAACGGGGCGA
>NW_005054373.1:413834-427559 GCF_000277835.1 Geospiza fortis | reverse complement strand
GCCTTCCCCCCCCCTTCGCCCCCATGGCCACCAAAATCGACAAGGAGGCGTGCAGGGAGGCGTACAACCTCGTCAGGGACGATGCCACCGAGGTGAACTGGTAGGTGCCCCCCCGGCATCCCCCCGGACGGGCAGCGGCGCGCTGGGGTTCGCCGTTCTCTCTCCCCGCTCCCCAAAGGGTGAATTCTACAGACCTTGCCCCTTCTCCTCTTCCTCTCTTCCTAAAGGATGGGTTTTTCACCGCCTATTCTTCCCCATCTCCTCCTTTCCTTTCCTAAAGACTCTGACTGTTCGGTGTGTTCTTCGCCTTCCCTTCCCCCATTCCAAAGGGTGACTTTTAAACGTGTTGTTCCCCTCTCCTTTCCCCCATCCGGAAAGGTGACTTTTAACTGTATTATTCCCCTTGTCTTTTCCCTCCCCGAAGGGTGACGTTTAAGTACAATGGCTCTACGATCGTCCCTGGAGACCAAGGGGTAGACTATGAAACCTTCAAAAGGAAGTGCACAGGTAAGCTCCGTCTCCGCTGCCTTGGCCCCTTTCTGCCCCTCCTGCTGCCCGCTGAGAGGGGAAAGGACGGGAGGAAACTTGGGGGGACCGGGATTAGTGCTGCTGCTTCCCTGCCCGCCCTGTCCTGCGGGATCGCCTTCCAGCCCCACAGAGTGCAACTGCCCCAAGTCCATAGTCCAGCGAGTCCTTTGTCTCACCCTTAGACTTCACGTCCTTTGGGCTCTTCCTCCCCTCTTTGCACAATCTTTCATTGCTCCTCGGTTATAAACCAGATAAAACGCCCGATAAGCAACGGCCGCCTTGTTTGGCAATGCAATTTCAGGGCAAAACCGACTCGGTTGTGGCCAGAAAGATGCGGTCGTGCAGATCGTTGATCATTAAATACTTATCCTTCTGAAAATCATAGCACTAAAGTGACTGCAGTTGGAAGGCTGGGGTTTTTTTAAAGACACAAAACCTGAGCGGAGGGTGGTCGTTGCAAAGCTGGGCTCGAACAATACAGCCCTGCAAACAATCGAACAATCGCAGATGTGGCGTTGCACAACCGCAACTGTTGCGGCTCCAGGTTCAAACGTGGCAGTGAATTGTGGAGCTGCCGGCTGTGGAACGTTCAGGGCAGGAACAAAGCCTGGGAAAAATGAAGATAAATTCAGGAGTGTTTAGCTGCCTCTGATCTGACTTTTGATGAGTTTCACAAAAGAGGGTTTTGATTTTTATCTCAGTTTTTATCAGTTTTCCTCCTATCTTGGCTGCTAGTTAACAATGTCACCAAGTGAGGTGAGATATGGAGTATTTTTTACTAATACTGGATTATAACAAAGACTTACTCAGCCAGTTACTGTACAAGCAATCACCTGTACTTTCAGAATTCTTTGTCTGAATTGTGTTGAGCAGTCTCTGTCCTCCCAAGCTCGGGCAGTTCATGGGGACACCATGGGGCTGGCAGTCCCAGGGCTTGACTGGGCTTTATTGAGTGGGAGAACTCCCAGGAAAGTAACTGAGGGCAGGACAGCTCTGATCTGACAGGAGAAAAGTGTATTTTAGTCCCTGGAAAGGAGCCCTGAAATGATGATGGTTTAGGCTGCTCTGCTACGATGTTGGCAGTGGGTCTCACTGAGATTAATGCAGCCACTCGTTTCCAGCTGTTCCTGAGAACCTGCAGGAAAATTCTCAGAACTAGGAAAGGTCCTGCTGTGGTTGGTGTCAGAAGAGCTGATCCTGCACTGCAGGAACTCCTTCCCACTCAACTCTTTTTAGTGGGCAACAGAAGGGAAAAGCAATTACCTGGAACCTAGGGAATCCCAGGGCTCAGCACTGTGGAAGTTCATGGCAGTGGTTAATTGTTCCCTTGGGAGATCAGGATCTGAGTTCTCTGTCTCCTCTCCTGACCAAATTAACTGAGCATCTCTGCTGTCTCCAGACACCTGAGGCTTGCAGGGGAGCCTTCCCCATTTATTTTCTCTCCTTGCTTTTATACAGCCCCTGTCTTTCTTTTTCTTTGAACTGATTTTCAATGCTTTTTCTGGAAGAGAAAAGAACTGAAGAACTTCCTCTCCTCCATCCTGTGGCAAAGGGAATCCTTTTCTGGAGTGGCTGAGCAGGCAGAGGGGCTTTGGCAGAGCACAGGCAGGAGTTGGGCTGGGGAGGATGAGGATGACAAATAGCAGAGGCACACACTGCACTCTGGAGTGTGGCCACATCTGTGTTCTTAACAGGGCTTATAAACAGGGTGCTCAAAGCAAGCTGGCCCCAAGATAGACAAAAAGGAAATGTGCCATATTTTAGAAATAAGCTCAGTAAGGAAAGAGTTAAATATAGGGCACTTGTGGGGTATTGTTAGCCTTTAATGGGGAGTTAAATCTCTTAGAGCTGCTCCATTGCTCCCTGTTCCTCCTTTCCCTTTCCCTTGTGCACCTGCTGAGGTCTGTTCCCTGGCACACCAGGGCCAAGAAGTTGTCCTCAAAGGCACCTCTGGAGCACAGCTGTTGGAGGCTTAAAAAAAAGGCAAATTGAGGTGCCTGGTCCTTGGCTGAGAGCTGAAAAGGATCTTCCTCCACCCATGAATTTCGGTGCTGCATTTGGGGAAGGAAGACATGCAAGTTTTGGAGCCTCCATCTGTGCAGCAAACCTTCACCTGGCCCGCTAGACATAGTCAGGGATCAAACCTTGTGCCAGCAGTGAAGTTGGAGCTTTCCTTCCCATCTGGAAGAAAGTGGAAGTAGAAGTTGTTGGAATATTTCTACTGAAACAAAGTCAGTAAAAAAGAGTAGCAAGGGATAGAAAAAGCTGTTGAATATTATTTATTCTTGTTGCTCCATCTCTTTCGTCCTGGTCTCTTCCATCTCCTTTTACATTTCTTTGGAAGGGAGAAGAGATGCTACCAATGCAGACAGCTTCAAAAAATGCAATTAAAAATGTAAAAAACCTTGGTATCAGAACAAACTTCTTTGTTTTAAGTTCCTGTTGTGTGAGAAACACTGCCCTGAAAGCCACGAAGTGCAGCAGCTGCCTCTGGTAGAAGCTGAGCATCACTTGGTGGTCGGAGGTGAGAGCAGGAGCCAGGATTGCAAATCTCAGCGTGCAAAGAGTCACCGTCAGAGCTCGCTCTGCTCCACTTTCTGCAGCACCTATTTCAGCGCCGTTCCGAGCTGCAAACATCCGTGTCCCTGCTTTCCTTAAGAGCCATTCTGATGAAAAGCACCTTGGTACTCTCGGCTCCACTGCCGGGCGCTGGGCGGGGTTGCTGTGTGCTGGCTCCTGCGGCTCTGGGACCAGGAGGGGCTCTTGTGCCAGTTTGGAATGTCTTTGCCTGTGCTGGATGTCCTGCCTTGTGCAGTGACAGACATCAGAGGGCTGTTGGTAACAGCTCCTATTTTTGCTTTTTTCCCCTCTATCCATAGCCTTTTCCATGCCCATCACTGCCTCTGCAAACCTCCTTGGGGAACCAGAGTGGCTGGGGACAAAGGGAAAGGAGAGAAACTGAAATTGCTTCTTTTAGAGGAAGTAGCAGCTGAGGGAGGCCGTGTCAGAAACCAGCTCTGCACACCTCCAGCCCTGCTCTGGGGCTGCTGGGGGAGCACACGTGCCACAGGTGCTGAGCTGGGGCAGAGAGGCCCTGCCCTGAGCCAGGAGCTGCTGCTGGCCCTGCTGTGGGTTCTCTTCTCTGCTGTGCTCTCAGATACACCTCCCACATCAGACCTGCATCTTACAGATCCTGGTGTGGAGGCCTTTTCTTCCTTCCATCTTCACTAAGCTTTGTGTAGGAACAGAAAGGTTGAACAAACAGCATCATTAAATTATCACATTTTCCCCATACCCATTTGGGGACAGCAGCTGCCAAGGAAACATGGAAAGAAGAGCTCCTTCAGTGTCCTTTTGCTCAGGGTCCTGGGGTGATGCTGCAAACAGAGCCTGACCCTGAACTTCTGTGTGTCAGTCGCTGTCACGCTGTCCCTGTCAAGGTCTGTTTGTCTCAGACAACTCCAGCACTGCCTGGGAGGCAGCAGACCCTGCTTTAGAGCCAGGCATCCATCTTCCCTGGCCCCCAAAGGCAGCCCCACATGTGTGAGACCTCTCCTCCAGCCTATCCCAAAGCAAAGCCAAGGAAGCTGGTTTAAGCCACAGAGATTGGTTTAGGCCAAGGAGGTTGGTTTAAGCCATGGAGGTTGGTTTAGGCCAAGGAGGTTGGTTTAGGCCAAGGAGGTTGGTTTAAGCCATGGAGGTTGGTTTAGGCCAAGGAGGTTGGTTTAGGCCATGGAGCTTGGTTTAAGCCATAGAGGTTGGTCTAAGCCAAGGAGGTTGGTCTAAGCCATGGAGCTTGGTTTAGACCACGGAGGTTGGTTTAGGCCAAGGAGCTTGGTTTAGGCCAAGGAGCTTGGTTTAGGCCAGGGAGGTTGGTTTAGGCCACGGAGCTTGGTTTAGGCCAAGGAGGTTGGTTTAGGCCATGGAGGTTGGTTTAGGCCAAGGAGGTTGGTTTAGGCCATGGAGGTTGGTTTAGGCCACGGAGGTTGGTTTAGACCATGGAGGTTGGTTTAGGCCACAGAGGTTGGTTTAGACCATGGAGGTTGGTCTAAGCCAAGGAGGTTGGTTTAGGCCAAGGAGGTTGGTTTAGGCCAAGGAGGTTGGTCTAAGCCAAGGAGGTTGGTTTAGGCCAAGGAGGTTGGTTTAGGCCAAGGAGGTTGGTTTAGGCCATGGAGGTTGGTTTAGGCCAAGGAGCTTGGTTTAAGCCACTGGACATCCTTCGTGGCTGCTGGGGGCTCTTCCTCTTGCAGTCCTGCCTAAGGGCCAATGTCCGGCCTGTGCTGGCCCTGGTCTGACCCACAGAGTCAGGACACAAAGCTGAGGACATTCACTGTGTCAGGGTCACTGACCACTCCCTGTGGACACCCCCTGTGTCTGCTGGCTGAGACTGTTTTGGTTGGGTTTAGCAGCACAGATTACCTCTGCATTAAACAAGGACTTGATTCAAGGCTTCTGATCCATTTTACCTCCCAGTTCCAGCCCTTGCCTCTGCAGATGGCCTGGCTCCAGAGCAAGCATTAATTTGGTGGTTAGTACTACATGCCATCAGTACACTTTGAAAAATAAACCAAAAAAAACCAGCTGAGCTGGTGCATTTGAGGCCAGAAATAGATAAGAGTTGAAGGTTATTGTATGGAAGGATGTGACAGCTCTTAGGATTTTTTTTGGATGTTTTTAATTTCAAAGTCTTATAACTGGGCTGGTAATGCTGTTGCTGAGAAGAGCAGAATGAGTTACAACTGAAATGACATCCTGTGGAACTTTTTTGTGCGTCTGTTGTACCTGATTGCCCTGGACATTGCCTCAGTGTCTCTATTATGAAGCAGCAGAGCATCACATTGGCTCTGTCTGTGGTTTAATTTCATTTTTTTTAGTGTGTATTCTGCCATTAAAAAAAATGGAGTGGTCAGAAGGCTGGATTTCCCCCCACCTCCCCCCCATGCCATATGTGAACAGCTGTTTTCAATGCATCTCTGACAAAAGAAATAATGAGCCTTTTATTTGGAAAGCCTCAGTGCAGATAAATAATTGCAATGACAGCATGAAATGGGATAGTTATTCATGTGTCTGAAAAGATCAGCCCAAAACCACACTGGGCATTCAGCAGCAGGAAGAACAGAAAATCTTTAGAAGAACAGAAAATAAATACCCTATAAAATCATTTGGGGTTGACACAAAATATTAGAAAATAGAAATAGAATTGGTTCCTAATAAAAATACAAGTTTTTTGGGGTTTAGATCAATTGTCCCAGAAAGCCTGGGCTGCGCATTAAAAAGGTAGGAGCTGTGAGTTGAGAGATCACCAAGGTAACATCGGCACCTGAGGTTGTAGGAAAGATTTGTAAAAACACACGAGGACATATAATGAGATAGGTGCTTATCTGCATTTGGCTGCATCTTAAGTTGCTAAAATGGGCCTTGTAAATCAATCTCCTGCTGCTTTTGTTTTTCCTCTTCAGTGTTCATCTCTCCTGCTTTCCCTTACTGGCTATTTCAAGGAAGACCTGGGGCCATGGGTGGCTTATGGAGTTTGTCACCCTGCCCCTGTGCCCTCCCTGCCTGTGTGGACGTGCTCTTGGCAGGGTCACAGAGATCTCCTGGCTGCCAGCTGGAGCCCAGGCTTAGCCTGGCCCTGCTGTGGACAGGGTGTGGCTTTAGGGAATATTCTCACTGATTTTTGTGGGAGTAACTCATCGGGTCAAGGCCTGCAGTGATGGTAACTCTTGGTAACTCTTTGGTTTTCTGGTAACTCTTAGTAACTCTTTGGTTTTGTGATGGTAACTAATGGGAACTCTTTGGTTTTGTGATGGTAACTGATGGTAATTCTTGGGTTTTTTTGGTAACTCTTGATAACTCTTTGGTTTTGTGATGGTAACTGATGGTAGCTCTTGGTTTTGTGGTGTTTAATTAAAATGTCCTGGTCTGCCTTTGCCATCCCGGTGGGCACAGGAGCAAGGAAAGAAGAGGTCTCTACCTTTTGCCTGCCCTTTGTTTTGGGGCCTGCCTCGCCCTTCTGGCCAACCAGCAGCACCATTCCTTCCTTCAGGGAAGAGCTGGGTCCTCTTTTGCTCCCACTTTGCCCTCAGTATCCACCAGGTCAGGAGAGGAACCACGACTGTCACTGGGGTAGCAGCACGCCCCTGGAGCAGAGGAGCCACTGTGGGGTTGCTGTCCCTGCACTTGTGTCCCTGCACTCACATGGGCCACCCCAAGTCACCTGGAGGAGGTTTGGTGTCCCAGCAAAGCCCTGTGGTGGGGTCAGACACATCTGAGATGACGGAATGAACACGTTGGGGTGGAGCAAGGCGGCCCTGCATGAGAGCCGTGGGCTCAGTGCAGGGTTTAAGAGGAAAAAACAGTGTAGGGAGAGGGAAGGAACATTTCTGTCTGCACTTGTAGCCCCGTGACCACGGGGCTGACTGAAGAGGTGGAAAATTGACAAATTAATCTAAAATTAATCCAATTGAAGCAAACAAATTAAATCTTCATGGAACCTGTCACATGCTGTAGTAATTCATGTTGGACAGAAGACAAAAGCGGGTCAGTCCATCACCTGCCTGGCGGCCTGTGACCTTGGTTCGGCAGGTGAAGCTGGGAGCAGGGATTTTATGGTGGCACATCTCTGGCCTGGCCACTCAGAGCCCTCAGAACCATGATGGTTTGGCAGTGAATTTCTTTCCTGCAGCTATTATCTTTTACTGATGACTCACTGCATTTTAAATGGGGAATTTTTCAGTACAACTGAACCAAAGCACTTGAGTGGATGTAGAAAAGGGGAAGGATACCATGAAGGAAATCTCTGTAGTTTGGCATCAAGCTTTGTTGACAGCCAAGGGCAGCTTAAGCAGAATATTTGGAAAATCCTGTCTTAGTGATAAATAAAGAGTTTGGAGAGAAATACCAAGTGATGCTCGTTAAGGCGTTCATTGTGCTGCTCACTGTTTGTCCAGCCATTGTGAAGGGAGCCGTGGTATTAATCGAATAAACATTGTGAATTTCTGCTGTTTGGATCCTGTGTGATCTCAAATAAAGCTGCTATTTCCGTTCTCCCCAGACCAGTTATTCACTTCTCTCTGCCCTGAAATTCACGTCTCAGTGGCTGGGAAGGGGCGGCACAGCTCTGGGCAGGATTTCCTCCTTGAGGGGCAATCTGTGCTGTCTCTCTCTGATTTGTTCTGCTCCCCTCACTCCCAGCAAATTCTGAAAACCACCGTGAGTGCTTTTGTGTGAGCAGGGACTGGTGGATGTTAATGCTTGAGATTTCTCAGGGAGTTGGCACTGATGGCATTGATGACTTCCAGCATGGGGAGTTGATGTGGCAGGGCAGAACTGATGAACTGTGAAAGAGGAAATCTGGGAGCAGGGAAAAACTTGCGTTTTGATCCCCTTATCACTCCGAACACGCTTCAGCCTAATTGTGAAACTCAGCCACTTCTGCTCAGGGATTTTGACCTGCACTTGGAGAGGCTTATACTGAGCTAGTGCTAAAAACCTCTCCATCCGTCCCTGATGCCCTTTTAGGAACTGAGACATGTTAATTGCTCAGGGCTCCAATTCACATTCCCTCTGGCTTTGTGTGCAGCGCGATTCACATCCTGCATAGCAGCTAAGGCATCACGTTTGTGCTAAATATCCTGTTTGTGCTAAAGAGCCTGCTCTGCCTCCAGTGGGGTTTAAACTCCATGGGGAGACAGGAGCCAGCTGGGGTGTGGCTCCTTCAAGCCCCCACAAGTGAAGCAGCCCCAGGAAAATCTGCCCAAGAGGTGACTCAGAGCCCCAGTCCAACCTCAGGTGCTCATTAAACTTACAGGACAGTTTAGAGCTGCTTCTCCCCTGTCTCCAGAGCTCCTGGGGCTGTCCTGGCTGCTCACAGAGTGTGCTGGGGATGCTGGCAGTCATTCCTACACCTGGAACCTACATTTTCACCTGGCAATTAGTCAAGTAAGGGTTGTTCATGCTCAGGTGATCTCATGGATGAAAGCTGGAATCGCTGGGTTTGGCTCTCTTCAGTCATGGAGCTGCTTTCAGCCAGGATGGGCAAGCACTGGAAGTTCTGCTGAGAAGCAAATCCTGCTGCTGCCAGCGAGCTGTGGGTTAATGCCAAAGGGAAGTTATTCTGACACACAAATTCATAGAATCCCAGAATGGTTTGTGCTGGAAGGGGCCTTAAAGATCATTTCATTCCAGCCCCATCATAAGCAGGGACACCTTTCATTATCCCAGGTTGCTCCAAGCCCCATCCAACCTGGCCTTGAACACTTCAGGCATGGGACATCCCTGGAGCTTCCTCTCTGTGCTGCTATGAAAAAGCACTGGCTTTTCACATTCATTATCTTTTTTCCACTCCCTTTATTACAAAGGGGCACACTGCAGTGTTCAGGCTCTGGGGCAGCCTCTGCTAGAAGGGGCAGGGATGAAAACCCCCAGGCTCAAGGTGGGGACTGAGGGCTCCATGGGAAGGGCAGTGACACCGCTGCAGTGCAGGAGCTCCCAGCACTCTGGGACTGCCAGGACTGCTCCCAGAGGAGCCACAGAACAGTTGTGGGCAGAGTGTGGCCTGTTTGCTGTCAGAGCTGGGGAAGCAAGGCTGGCTCCTGGATCTGTTGATTGTAACATTAGGGGATTTACTGTCTCTCTTCACCTTGGGTATTTCCTGGCTGTCGCTTCATTTATGGCTCTAATCAATCTTGGGAAGAGGATTTGCTGTCAGAAGCAGCAGCCCCCACGTGCATTTCCTACACTCACCAGTAGCAGGGCAAATGAGAGAGAAGTTTTGTTTGCCCGCATTGTTGGTACACGGCTCTTTCTCTCCTGCCAAAGATCCATCTGGATTTTTCCTCTGAATAAGATCTTTCTTTTTGTTTCTCTTTTGAAATCTTCAGAGGAGTTTGTTTTGAGCATTGTACTGGCTCACACACCCCCCTACATCCATTTTCCAGTTTGCCCAGTATTACTCGGTCAGTGACAAAAAAAATAAAAAAAAAGAACAAAGAGAATAAAACAAGGAGAGCAGAGGTGGATTTTTTTCAGATTTAAAAAAGTCTTCTCTTTTGTCTTTGTCCACATTTTGGCAAATGAAAGTGTTAAAGAAGCTCTGAGATCTGTTAATTTGCACAGAATATCCCAATTTTTTAAAACATTGATTTCTAGCAGCTTATTTTCAGGGGATGAGCAGTTTAGAGCTGCTTCTGCCCTGTCTCCAGAGCTCCTGGGGCTGTCCTGGCTGCTCACAGAGTGTGCTGGGGATGTTGGCAGTCATTCCTACACCTGGAGCCTACATTTTCACCTGGCAATTAGTCAACCCAGCAAATCCCTCTAAGGCACATTGAACTGGCCACAACAAGTGTGCCAGGATTACCAGGAGTCTTCTCTAACAGCAGGTTTGTTCTTCTGCTTTGAGTCACCTCCTTTAAAGGCCTCGAGTGACCTCTGAGAGATGAAGATTGAAATATTGATTATTAGAAATATTCCACAATTGCACAAGTGTCCATCTGCTCTGCTTTCTGCCCTCCTGGTGGAAGGTTCCAGCATCTCTTGGAGCCTGGGATGCAGAGGGATGGTGCTTGCTCCTGATCAGGAAGCTTCCAACTGCTCCATGAGTCACAGGAGATGGAGGAAGGAGCTCTCTGAGATAAGAGTCTGCAAGGTTGTCACACATATGGCCAGGCTAAATTAGTCTGGTGTGATGTAGCACAAGCCAGCTGTGAAACAAGGATCAGCACAGCTCTAAAGTCCAGGACTTTTCCCTCCAGAGCTTTGGAAGGAGTAGAAAAACACACCTGGGCAAGTCCTTGCAGATTTTTCTTTTCCTCCTTCCTCTCCCCTCCTTCTTGTGAACTCATACTACAAGTGAGCCAGAAGTGGGTGGAAGGAGGGAGAGAGATCAGACTTGCACAATGGCCAGTTTCTGGTAATGTTATGAAGTGTGACCCTAATCCTGCTGTTCTGTAAGAAAGAGACACCAGGATATTGCTGTCTTCCCTTCTTCACCAGACCTGCAGATGAACCATTTGGCTGAATGTGTAACTGTGCTCTTGACCTGCCTGCTGACTGTATTTTAGCCATTTCCACTGTGCTGTGGGGTGTCCAGCACAGCCAGCTTCCTCCCAGGAACTCAGAGAACCCAGAAGGGGCAGAGCCCACATGGGCACAGCACACCTTGCAAGCAGAGCCCTGTCCTGCCCCCTGATTCCCAAATGCTGGCACTGAACACAGGATCAGTGCCTTGCCTTGGTGTTTGAGAGCAGTAGGCTCAGCCTGGAGAATGGAAGGCAGGGATGTTGCTGGTTTTAACCCCTTGGTCCCTTTTTTGCCTCCGCAGACGATGTGCGATTGTTCGGCTTTGTCCGATTCACCACCGGCGATGCCATGAGCAAGAGAGTCAAGTTTGCCCTCATCACCTGGATTGGAGAGGATGTCAGTGGCCTGCAGAGAGCCAAAACTGGGACTGACAAGACTCTGGTCAAGGAAGTAGTACAGGTAACCTCTTCCTTATGCTCCTAACCACCAGCTCCCATTGCTGTTCTCTGTACCAACAGCAGCAGGAGGGAGAGAGAGGCAAGGGTTGGCTCATCCTCCAACTTAGGAGTTAATCCTTTAAAAAGAAGACAGTTTCCTATTGCCTGTCTTCCTCCTAGGAGGGCTTAACATCTGCCCTTTGAGCACTCAGGCATAAAGAAGCATCTTTTGAGCTTAAGGCTGCCTTAGCTATTTCATGAGGAGGGAATTTCTGCACTTCCCTCCTTGTCCCCACTGAGATGTGTCCCATCCCCTTCCTTGCTATGGAAATAATTCACTATTGAATGATCATCAGCAGTATTCAGTTTAGCAGGTAAAATTAAACAGGAAAACCCACACCTTTGTTTAAACTTCTCCAGAGGCCTTTTGCCTTTGCACAGTGGGTTTGTGGAGCTAATCACCCAAAGTCTGAAGTCCCCGTGGCACCAATTAACTAACAGCTCTTAATGGCTAACTAGATGTGAACAGGCTTTGTTTGGCCTTGGGCGTAGCAGGGGAAAGAGAAATGTGCTCAGTCCAAGTGAGAACAAACAACAGCCAGGAGAGAAGTGACTCGTGGGAGGCACAGCTGAGACCTGGCTGTGATGGAGAGGATGCTGATGTTTGGAATTTTTCCTCTGGAGGAGAATTTAAAACAAGATTAGCTCTTCCAATGAAATGTAGAACCAGCTCACCAGAGCATGGGAGATGGTTTTGTTTATGCTCTTGGAGAAGGGGCTGATGATTAAATTAATCTCCCTCAATAACTGAGCTCTTGCCAGTGTAAAGAAACCTCCCAACAGGACACTGGGAAGGGTGAGAATGAAGCCCCCTCGACTCTTTGGTAGTTTATATGATACAGAAGATTACATTTAGATAAGAAGAATGAAGATAATACATTCCTGTCTTTCCAGAGGATAAACTCTGGTGCTGAATGTTTCAGAATGACGACTCAGAGGGGGCATGTTCTCCAAAGAAACTTCCAGAATGACACCTGAGAGATAGGAAAGCAAGTTTCTGCTCATGGGAAGCAGCTGAAACTGCGTAATTGTAGCTGAAGATGAAATTATAGAGTACTAATGAATGACTCTTATATGAGTCACTAAGCCAAAGATTTTCTTAAAAATCTGTTTAGACAATGTATTCCTGTTGAGTTGAATAGCATTCCTGAGCACTGTGCTCAGATCTGTCCCTAGGTCTGTTACATATAATTTGCAATTTCACTTGTTTCATCTTTGATTAGTAGTCTGTACAAGTTAATAATCTGGTGGAGCATTAACCATTCTTAGCTGTTACTTTAAAGCTTTCATATTCCAATTAGTCTGTACTAAAATATAAAAACAATACAACTGGTGCTTGATATACTTTTACTGAGCAACCTTGTCTATAAATGCTTGCAAAGCATTTCTGAATGTCACAGCAATGGTGATCTCCTGTCCAGAAGAAATTATCTTGACAAGTATTTTGAATAGTTCTTGATATGCAACAGAATCCCTCTGAGTGCAGTGAGATAAAGCAGAACCATTTTCTTCTTTTTATGCCTGTGACCTTGCAGGTAATCTGTCAGAACAAACAAGGACAAGAAAGTCCAACTGAAATTTAATGGAGGGAGTTTATCCCAGAGCTATTTCACTTTTAGCAGTTCCCTTGACCTTCAGGTACATTCTCAGTGTCCTGTTTTTTACAGAGATTATTTGACATGTGAGTTATACACAGAAAAATACACTTTTTTTATTATTTCTGTAATGATAAACTTCAAATCTGAGCCAGTGTTGGTTCATCATTTGGAATAAGCAGTATCCTAAGGTAGGAATTTTTCGGTCTGCAAACCCTGAACGGGTGCAGGTGCAGTTGGGCCCACAGGTGTGCTCACCCTGTGGAAGGGTGGCACAAGGAGGATTTTGTACAGCTTTGATCTGCACAAGGGACAGCTTGGCATTCCAGAAGAGCAGCTCTTCACCCTGAGAAGCCCTCAGCAAAACCTGAAGGGCTCTCACAATCTTGTACTATTTGCCAAAGCACCTGTGGGTCTTTATTTAAGACCCAAGTGTGAGGAGATTCCTGCTTTATATCCTGTGCTGTACTGATTGCTCAGCTCAGGGCTCAGCAAACACCAATAAATGTTGCTGTTCTTGTGAGGCCAAGGGAAAGCCAGTCAGCTCAGGCACCTCCTGCCAGCACAGCCCAGCCCTGGGACAAAGAGGATCCCACCAGGAATGGTTATTGGGCTCCCAGAAGCACCTTCCATCAGGAAAGCACAGGGACATGAACTGGTGAGGAGGGGATTATGGGCTGTGAACAGAGGGATGAACTATTACAGAGCAGAGGAGGAACTGGGCTGCCCTGGCTTTTGTGTTCCTCCCTTGGAAGGAGGAGCAGGTGCTGTGAAATCCATGGGGAGGTGGCTCTGGAGTGCTGATAGTGAGTGCAGGAGGTTGCCAGAAAACCTCTCAGGAAGAAAGGACAATTGATTTTTTGCTGTAATAACTGTCAAATTACAGGGATGGATCTCATCTGCTACAAATAGCTGTAGTTCCTCTGATCTGTGCTAGATGAGAGCCAGGTCTTCTGGCCCTACTTGGACCTATGCTCATTAGCTCTTTAATGTTGTTGGAAAATGGCTTTTGAGTTTATTGTATTTCTTTTGGATTGTAGAAAAATCCATTTAAGGAACTATCAGGAGCTATTTTTTTCCCCCAC
>NW_005054373.1:358920-413822 GCF_000277835.1 Geospiza fortis | reverse complement strand
TGGCTGCAGCCTGCAGCCTGGTCCAAGCAGTTCAGCTGGGAGCAGATTAGGAGTAAGGCCAGGATGGGGAACAAGTATTTATCTGTAAAAATGGGTCTAGCTAAGTCTTACTGTGTGAGACTGCTGTGAAATGGAGACAGGGAGATGCACAATGCCACATCCTACCCACTGGGCTCCTCTCCATGCCAGGGACAGGTCTAATGGGGCAAGAATGGCACAGAATTTCCCATTGCAGGCAGCTGCTTAAGATGCTTGGGAGATCATTTCTGGGGTAGAGTCTTAACCCGCCCCTAGAACAATCTAAACAACTGGGAACTTCATGGAGCAGTGACTTCTGCGTCTGTTTGGCAGCAGCAGCAGCAGCCATGTGTCACCTTGTGGCCAGGGTGACCTGGCAGATGTGTTCAGAGAGCCACCCCACAGCACTGGTGTCCCCTGCCAGCTGCACTTTGGTCACCAGACCCCACAGCAAGGACCAGCCCAGGCACAGGGGCTGTGGCAATGGGGTGGTTCTGATGCAAACACCAAAGAAATGGAGCCAGGACTTGGTTTCCCTCTGAGTGTTCCTTCCTCTCTGAACTCTGTCCCTTCATAACTGCATTTCCTACCAGGAGATTTTAACTCTTCCTTAGGCAGCACTGGGGTCTTTTTTCTGACAGGGCTGAATTCATGTCCTGCAGGACTCTCCCAGCAAAGGAACTGCCCAATCTTTGCCAATTTGTCAGATTTTCCATGGATTTTGACTCTGTTTTCATCAGCACTCCTTCCCCCACACAATCATGTGCTCTGTTATTTCCCTAATTCATATTCAGGGTAAAACAGCTCTGTTTCTGTGAGCAAATATTCAAGGCATTTTATTCATCATTATTTTTGGTGAGGAATTCATTTGGCTTTCATGATGTCAACAGCTCTACTGAGTTCCTATTTTGCAGCTCACACTCAAATATTTTTTTTTGCTCACCTTTCCCTTTTCCTCTGGATTTCTCACTGCACTCATGATGTGTCCCATGAGGGAGCAGCCACTGATGGGGTCCCTGTCCCTGATCCAGGGATCACACAGAATTCTCTGGATGTGCTTTGGTTTTCTCATATTAGTACAGAGTCCTGAGCAGAAGATGAAATAGCCAAATTAAACTAGAAGGTTTAATAGCTTTGTTAGAGGCAGGAAATGAAACTCACAGGGAACAGCTATGTCACAGTGGCTTTGAGAGTTACTCATGAGGGTGAGTGAGATCCTGCTGGGAAGGCAAACTAAATTCTCCTTTTTGGTTGTTTTTCCTGTTCTGGTTTACTGCAATGACCATACCCAATGGATATGGATTTACAAGAACTCCTAGTCTAGAGAAGAGGATCAGAATCAGCAGCTTCTCATCTCCCTGTGTCTGACACACAGACTTGTGACTCTTCCAGTGGGATGAAGCACAGCAGGGAGAATTTGCAGAGCAGCTGAAATGCAGCTCCCATTGCTGAGACAAGTGTTTGCCAGAGGTTTGGACTGGCTTCTCTCAGAGTCTGGAACTGCTCCATGTAAAATTGGCAGGGAGTGGATTTGAAGAGAGGGTTTTTGCTGAGCTTGGAGTCTGACAGCTGAGTGCAGGGGCAGGTTTGCTGTAGGGCTGGGACTCAGAGCCTGCTGGAAAAGAATCCTGGGAGATGTCACCTCCTCTGCACTGAGGATGGGGTGACCAGTGCATGGGAGTGGTGGCATTAAGCACAATAGAACTGAGAGTTCTGAACATCAGCAGAAGCTGCTCCAAGCCCCAGTGAAAATAAAATAAATAAAAAATGGCAAGAAGCTGCTCAGCTACCTGGCACCATCTGTAGCTGCTGGGAAGTGTCTGTAGCCTATGCAAGGATTTTACTCCTGGCTTCAGCTTCCTAGGCTGGGATTTTCAAGGGCCTCTGCAGACCTGGTTTGGTACAATATCTGCACCACACGGATTTTCCCTTGGGCAATTTAGGGAAATTTTATGGCCCATATGCTAAACATTCAGGGCTTGGAAGAGAATCTACTCCACCCTTTTTCCCCCCCTTAAGTTGGCTGGGAGAGAAGGGTTGAGCTTTCTGCACAAATTTCATTCTTCCCAGGGAGGGATGCAGCCTCCTTCTTTGCTCCTGCATGGTTGGAGCCCTCTCAGTCTGTGCCTGGTGTGCTTGGCACAGGGGATGGCATTCCAAAATTGTGACTCTGAGGCACAAGGAGGAGCTGGAGCCAGAGAGGTGCACTGGAGAGCCAGGAGTGAACCTCGGTATTCCTGTGTGCTGTTCACTGGCTTGAGAGGCAAAGCAAAGAGGCTGTGGTCACTGTTGTGTTGTGAGGGTGATAAAGATAAATGGCATCATTGTTTTTGTTATCTGGAGGCTGCTGCTGGCTGGGGTGAAGACAAAGGCCAGAATTCACTGGCAGGGCTTGCTGTGGTTGTAGAAAGCCTGGGGTTGGGGGGAGGAGAAGGGAAAAGGAAGTGGAGGATGTAAGATGAAGACACATGTCAGCAAATCAAGGGCCCAAGCATCAGAGTTATGCACCGTGCCTTAGGATTTGCAGCCTGAACTAAAGCTCAGCCCCAGAGAGCTCAGACAGTAAATTCAGGGTGATGAGGGAGGCTGTGGCTGAAGGTCAAGCAGGATGTTAAAATCACAAATTCCAGGCACCAAACTCACCAAAAGCATCTTCCCTCCTTGGGGCCAGGCTTGAGGAGACGCCGTGGTGGGTTAGAGCTGGTGTGAGGAACCAAGGAGCACCCTGAGAGAGTGGAATAAAGCAGAGTTATTAATAGCAGTGACCCAGATTGCACTCTGAGGGTACAAATCTGGCACAAGAGGTGGCCCAGTCAGCTAAGAGGATATTTAAGAGTGGCTGGGAGCAGAATCCATCTGGCCACTGCTAGGGGGACACTGTTCATTCCTTGTAAGGTGTCTTGGTGGTGCTGATGTGAAATGGTGGCTGATGCCCACACATCATCACCCAGGAGTCATTTGGATAAGTGTCTACTTGAGAAGGCATCTGAGTAATTATATTTACTTTGTGGCACACGGAATGAATTCTGCTCTGCTTGGGCATGAGTGCACTTGCAGTTTCAATTTCAGAATCAGCTGGATTCTGCAGAGTGGGCATTGAAGAAATCCCTCCCCACACTTATAAAATACACTTTTCATGGAATCCCTCTCAGAAATGGTTTTATGGACCTGCCTCAGTTCTCACTAAAGCAGGGCAAAGACTCGCCCTGAAATCATGTAGTCTTGGATAATCTGCTCCCAAGGTGAGGAAAATGTGTTAAACCTGGTACCATAGAAAAGGAATTGAAAGGGCTCAGCTCAAGACTCACATAGGAGCATCAAACAGCTGAAAATCCTGGGGTGGGTCTTAGCCAGGGCTGAGCTTTGCAGAGATGTCACCCTGGAGACCTGGAAGTAGGACACTCGTGAGCATGACTAAATCTGATGGTTTGGGCAGTTTGCCTCTTTATTTCTATCTTAAAAAAAAAAAAAAACACACGAAAATAAAAGAAAAAGAAAAGGATTTGTTTTTCTCTAAAAAGCAATGTCTTTCCCATTTTCCCTGCACTCTGCCAAGCTGTGGATGAGTGCCTGTGCTGCCCACATGGCCAGGAAACCGGGCATTGCAGGCAGGGCTGTTAGTGCTGAGCACTCTGTGCAGGGCCCTCAGGCACAGCAGAGCAGCCAAGGCTCCCGAGCTGCTCCGAGGATTTCCTGCAGTGTGAAACAGGATCAGCCACGGCCCAGAGAGGGGAGGAGGGATCTGTTTTCCTCTCCTTTCCATCTCTCCCATCGCATGAAAGAGGTGCTGAGGCTCTTTCAAGCCGCATCCTCCTCCACCCCCTCCTTTATCTGACTCTGATCCCAAACTGAGACCCTTGGGATGCTGCCAAATAAAGAGCTCTCCCATGGCTTAGAGGCTGAAACCAATTAGGAGCCCCCCTTCCCGTTGTGCCAGTGCCAGGGAGACCCACACAAGATTCCTGCCGCCCTCCCAAAGCGTTCCCTCCTTCTCCATCACCTTTTGGGGAGCTCACCGCCCAGGGATTGGGGCATTGCAGATTCCCTGAGATGTCACAGCAAAGCTGTTGGGATTTTAATTCGTGGTTTTGGTGGAGTGCAGTGGATGCTTGTGTTTGTCATGTCCCTGGGGTGGGGGAAGGGAGACTCATGCAGTGCTCTCAGTTGTGGTTAGGAAGGGGAGGAAAACGCTAAAGCAGGCAGCAAACGGGCTGTTTGCTGAGATGGCTGTGCACACACATGGATGCCATGCCAGCCCTGCTGGGAGGCAGGAAGGACAGCCCCCAACAAGGGAAAAAAAAATCCCTGAGCTGCCACTGCTCTGACAGGAGCCCTAAAGGCACCCTGGGTCCCATTCTGCTCCCAGCAAGGTTTTCTGTGTCCCCACCTCACATCCCAGCACTTGCCCAGCTCCAGGAGCTGCAGAGCTCTCCAGAGGGAGGAAACTGCCCTGCAGCACACAAGTGCATCCACCCAGCAGCTCACTTGGGACTCAAAGCACAGGGCAGAGCCTGTGCACAGCCTGGCTGGGGCAGTGTCTGGCTTGTGTTTGCTCCTGGGAGCATCCCTGTGCTGCTCAGTCCTTCACAGGTGTGACACTGTAGTGGACTCCGGGGTGGTGCTGTTCTTTTTTTAGGAGAAGGGGCCCTAAAAAGGGCACAGAGAGGATTAGTGACTTGGCCAAGATTATGCTGAGGGTCAGTGGTGCTCAGGAGGTCAATAATTTTCAGTGTTTCAGTTCACGTTCTGCTTAGGGAACTTGACCTAACCTGAGAGCTGCTGCACCCCTGCACTGGGTCTGCAGCCGGTGGCTGTGGAAGTGGAAACATAACATTTTTCCAGGTTAAGTGTTGGGTTTTGCCTTCACCAGCCCTCTGTCTCATCCACAGCTTGCTATTTATCATCCCAGCCACAGGAGATCAGGGTATGCAGCTCAGACACCCAGGGAAGCTGGATAACCCATCTTCATTCAGCTAATGAAGAATATCCCCCTTTGTTAACAGGCTTTTTCTTTATCTCTTGCAGAACTTTGCCAAAGAATTTGTGATCAGTGACCACAAAGAGCTGGATGAGGATTACATCAAGAACGAGCTGAAGAAAGCAGGGGGGGCTAATTATGATGCACAGACTGAGTAAAGGCAGGAACCTCCTGGCACCATCACCTGCATCTCCAAGGGAGGGCAAAGGCACAACAAACTAACACACCTGAGAGATGAGGCAACTGAACTCCCCAGCTTTCTGTGGCTGCACCTAAGAACTCCCTTTTTTTTGCATTCAGAGGACTTTTATTTTCCATCTCTCTCATGAAACATTCCTCTCTGGGGCTCTGTTTTTCTTTTTTCCCCTCTTTTTTTATTCATAACTCTGTTTCACACCTGTGGAATTTAGGTTTGGCTCTGCTTTGGTCCTACTCAGCCCTGTGTTTGTAGAGGCTTGCCACTGTGTCCTTCTTCATGTCTGTGTGTTTTACTTGGGCTCAACCTGGTTCCTGAGGGAAGAAAGTTTTGGGGGAGTTCTGAACATCAATTATTTTAATTTTTAAAAAATTTGTTCTGGCTGATATTCTTGGGAATAACATTATTTGCTGTTCTAGGCTCAGATCAGCTTGAGATGACTTCCCTCAAACTTTGATTAAATCATCTAAGCAGAAATGTCCAGCTGAGATGTTATCTAACAGCTTCAACAACAAAGCCAACAAACAAAACCATTTCTTTGACTCCTGATAAATGGGAATAAATTTGCCTTAAACATTGCTTGACAGTTGCTATGCTCTGTGCTGCATCTCTGTCCCTCCCTCTTAAAAATAAGATCCACCACAATCCTAACGTGGGTTTTGTTGCTTTTTGGAGGTGTCACAGCACAGTAAACTGAGGGGCTTAGAAATGTCTGGATCTTGGTCACTATTTTGTGTACGTTGGTCTCTGGGTTTGTATCTGACTTTGCTAATGCTGGGGCTCAGGAGGTGAAACTGAAATGCATAGATGTCCTTTTTCAGTGATGTCTGAAAAAAAGAGCAGCTGCTGAATCCTTCCCCACCCCTGTCCCCCCTGGTTATTCTGCAGTTAAACACAACACCTTCAGTTCCTTGGGGCCTTTGGCAGGGAACATCCTCCAGCTGGGACCAAGGGATGGGGCAGGGCAGCTCCATCCCAGCTGGGGTTAAATATCCAACAGCAGAGGCCCAGAGAAAACCTGGGCTCAGTTTGGTACCAAACTGTGTGTTTGGGGTGGGGGGGCTCCTTTGTATGGCTTTTGTTTTTCCATCCAAGGTAACTGTCCCCAGAATGACCTGTTGGGAGAGGCTGTGGGGCTTGGGAGTCAGAGCTGTAAATCCATGACAGAATAAATGTTTTTCAAGAATAGTTCTCAGAGACTCTGTTGTTCTTTTACCATCCCTGCAACAAGCCCATATTTAGGATGTTTCTTAATCCTTGGTGTGAAGCTTTGAGCTGCTGCAATCTTGGGGCTATTAGGAGAATTAAACACTGGCTTAGATGTAAAATGATCCCAGTGCCTGCAGCCCTTGTCTGCTCTGAGAGGCAGAGGTGACCACAGTGCACCTGACACACTTTTTTGTTCAGCAGCTCTGCTTCTCCATTTCCAGTGCCAAAACACCAAGTGGGAATTGTAATTAGGTCAAAGAGAATTTCACAGCCAGGGAAAATAAATGCAGAGAGGTCAGGAATAGATTTGGGAACAAGAACAACACTTTCAGACAAGTTTTGCAGCTTCCTGCACAGGGTTACATGGGGCATTACAGTTCTGGACAGGACTTCCTAAACCTTGCCCTGAAAGAAGGAAAATGGTTGTTTTTTACAGGACTGGCAGCAGGGACAGGCATAACTAATGGGGAGGAGCTTTGCAGAGAGCTTGTGATGCTCTGAGGCTTTGCCTTGCTGGTTCAGTGACCATGATAAACTCGAATTTGACACCCTGTGGCACAAATCTCTGCCTGGTTGTGAAGCATGGCAGCACCATCACAAGAAATTCATCAGCACCAGCTGTGGTGGGGGCTCAAGAAAGAGTTCACCAGAGGCAAATTAGCTTTTTCAGCCCTCAAAGGCATCTCAGCAAGACAAATGGAGCACTTGTGTTGCCTTTGGCAAGCTGGGTCCAGGGATGGAGGAAGAGGAGGCATCACCTTGGCTCTGGTTGCTTTGCTATCATTAATCCAGTCCTTAGAACATGGAAAATCCCATATTCACTCTTTGAATAACCTCTGTGGTGTACAGGCACATGGACTCTGATGCTGAGCACAGGAATATCAAGTTTGCAGGCATTGCATGGTAACACATGAGAAACATGAGAAGGAATTACTGATTTGTAATATGAGGATAAATCCTTGTGGGGAAAAAAGAAAGTAGCCCAATGAATGAGAGTAATAGCAGAGAACCAGTGGGGTTGGGTTTTTTCCAACCTCAATTTCATCTTTTAGGGCAGGCTATGTAGGGATACCACCCTGGTGATGTTGTGGAGAACTCTGTGGGGAGAAGCTGGGGTGAGATGCACGGGAGCATTGCTGCTGCTGTGCCCCTGGCCTCGCTGGGTCAGTGCTGCAAACCACCGGGGAGCTCTTGTTTGTACAGTCCTGTCCCTCTGGCAGCACTGCCACAGCCAAGCCAATCAAGTCCCTGTCTGTCAAAGCCTCAGTCAAACAGGAGATTATCTCGGTCACAAAGAATGTCCTGGAAACACACCCAGCCCAAGCTGGTGAATGCACATCCCAGGGGGATGCCTGCAAGTGTTTGGGGCAAAATGTGTTTCCAGAATTAAATGTTTCATTTTCTCTTTACTTCTCATTCCTGAGGAGTAATCTGAATTAGCCACTAAATGGCTTTGTTTCTAGAATGTTGATTATATTTCAGTGTAGGAATGGTTTTCATTTCCCTCAGGAGAGTGACTTTACTGATATTTTGTCAAAGCCTTACATGGGTGGTAGGAGCAGCTCAGCTGGTCCAGGGGCTGCACAAGCCTGGCCCAACTCACAAGCTGTCCTGCAGCCTAAAACACATCTCTGGGGTCTGCACCCACTTGACTGGAAAATATTTACCCCACAGCATTTGCAGGCATTCTCCTTCTGTGCTTACAGTTAATAATGCAAGGAACAACTGGCAAAGATGGAGCAGCAGAAAGGCTGGGACGTGAAGAGCAAAAGCTTGAGATTAATTATCTGTGCTGTGTTTGGGGTCTCATGCTTGGCATATCACAAGAACACAAAATAAATTGGAATTTGTCTCTGTTCTGAGACCCCAGGGGAGCTGAGTGTCTGTGAGTGGCTGCTCTGATCTGATGCATCAGGGACTCTGCTGTGGTTTGTATTTTCACCCACAGTGGTGGAGACAAAGAAGGAATTAATAATGCCTATTTTTGCTGCAACACTGCTCATCAGGAGTTCCCAGAGTGTTTTAGGAAGATTGGAATGAAAGAATCATTAAAGTTGGAAAAGACTTCCAAGATCATCAGGTCCAACCTTTGGCCCAACAATACCACGTCACCTAAACCAGAGCAGTGAGAGCCATCTCCAGTTGTTTATTGAACAAGTCCAGGCATGGAGACTCCACCACTTCCAATGCCTGACAATGCTTTCAGTGAAGAAATTCCTCCTAAAAATTGTTTCTGGCCTGGAGTCACTCACTTTGCTTTTCTTTCAAGGGCTGGTTGATTTGTGTAAGTCTATCTGGGCTGGGAAACAAAGAGAAACCTTCTAAGATATTCCACCTTCCTCCCTCTCTCCACCATCAAAATGTCCAATAAAGTTTTTCACTAACCTTTCAACTTCTTCAAAATGAGAGCAAATTTCTGTGGAAATGAAGCTGAAGGGAACAAACAGCATCTGCTGTGCAAATATTAAATGCGGGCAGGAGATGAATAGACTTATCTCCTTTATCATGATTAGCCACATTTTGGCCTTGTAATTTTGGCCTATCACTCAAAAGAAACTGTAATCAGGATGTAATACATCCTATTGGCAAATTACAGCCAGGCAGCTGTTGGAGGCAGCAGCTGAGCCCTTCAGCAATTTAAACTTGGTTTTATTACACCAGGGCAAGGCTCCAATAAGTAGATTAGTGACATGATTTAAAAATAATAAGAGTTGAATCTTGTCCCGCTGAAGAATGATGTCGGTTTTCGTGGGAAGAAGTGTTTTGCCAAAATCAGGACTCCAGGAGCTCTCAGGGGTGTCCTCAGCAGGGTGAGACTGTGAGAGCAAAGGAGCTGTGGTGAGATCAGCCCTGAGCAAAGGTGTGAACTTCTCACCGGGATTTCTGGGTTACTACGAGCCAAGAAAAGTTCCATGTGAGGAAAGTTCAGTGAAATCTGGCAACAGAATACGGGGCTCAGACAAGATTTAAAGTGTGCTGTGGCAAAGTGTGAATTTTCAGCTCTCTTCTTGAATGCAGCAGTGAAGGGGATGTTACCATAACAAAGAGCACCAGAAGTGTATTTAACCTCAAATGTCAGTGTTTCAATTTTGCTGAGTTCCAAACCAAGATTAAACTAAAAGCTGTTACAATTCTTGAGAGCAACAATCCTGCAAAAGTCCCTAAAGTTTTATGCAAAAAATCCCAGTATTTTTTCAGGCAAGAAGCATAACTTTGGTCCTAAAACAGATTCTTATTACAAAGTCACAAATTATTCTGTGGGCTATTAGAAACACCTGGCAAGAGTAAGAGAAGCACTGTTCTCTTTTCTAGATGCAAAGTGACTCTTGTCTAATTTGCAGTGCCCATATCTATGTGTCAATATTCCCTGCACTACCCAGACCAGCAGCTGGCTTCCATCTCCATGTGCTGGCTGTCACCAGATACCATATTCTGTTTGAGAATTATTTGCCTTTTTTTCCCCTAACACTTTTAGTTCAGTTGGAATGACAGGGCTGATGAAAAACTTTTTGGGCTGAATCACAAAACTAGTTTTTAAGGCAGAAATCAGCACTTTCCTCCTCTTTTAAGCTGTCTTCCAAGAAGCATCTTGCATCTGGCTGTATCTCCCTTCTAAAACATAAAGTTTCTAGGCAATCCCACTTCTGGATTCTCACTTAATGTGAGAATATTATATTTGTTAATGTGGATGCAGCTATGGAGTGATTTGATAGGGAAGCTTAGTTGGGATCCGTACAGAGCGGTTTATCTCACATCACAGCTGTAAATCAGATATGCTACAACATTTATTACCTTTATCTCCCTTATTTAAGAGCTCAAACCTGTCAGATGAAACCATAAATCTGCTCCTTGCATCGAGCCTCTTAATATTCCAGTTGATGTTTGTTTCCAAAAACTCTCTGCCAACGTTTCATTTTCCTCTCATACTGACACTTAATGCCTTAAGTGCTTGGAAAGATAAACACTGGCTTTAAGCAGCACAATCTCATGATCAGTTTAGCTGAGGATTATCACAGGGTGCACAGAGGAGTCAGGCATAAATTGAGCACTTTTTGCCTTGGCTGCTGATTTAATTGCAGTGAATGGGGTGGAATATTCTGAGAATCACTGACCTGGGATGTAGAGGAGATTCAACTTACAATTTTACCCAATTAAACCTGCTGGGGTGGGACACCAGGCTGTAATTGGGCTGGGGTTGAGGAGAGAAGATGAATTTTACTGGGGGCTGAACTGGTGTCTTGCAGCTGAGCACAGCAGGACAGACCAAGAACCAGTGGCAAAAGGCTGAAGACAGATTGACTGAAACATCAAAGTAGGCACAAACATTTCATAAGGAAAGGTGATTAACCTCTGGAAGAAATAAAACAATTGACTGATTCACCTTTTCACTGCAAGGCAAAGCAAGAACTCTCTTCAGTGGATGCTTGAATGAAACACCAACAATTGGATTTAGCAAATGGGAAATACAATTGTCTGCAGTGCACAGATGATTAGATTTGATCTCAGCTCCCTTATGAACTTTAAGCATCTTCCCTGTCTCAGGTACAATAACACAAGAGATGATTCAAAGTGCATTTCCACAGAGCTCAGATGCATTTTCAGTAGCAAGGCAAAAGTGAGGCAGCTCTGCTCCAGACTGGGCAAACAGCTGGAATAAAAATGTCTTAAATTGTTAGAGGGCTCCAAGGGCAAAACTCATCTCTCAGAGCCATGGGATTCTCAGCCTTAAACAAGGACACACAAGCCTTTGTTTGCTGTAGTGCTCTTTTTCCTTTCCAGCCTCATTTTGAATAGATTAAGTTGTTTGCAGCAGGGTTTATGGCTTATACCAAACGCTACTTTCAGCACAGCCAGAAAAGCTGGAGTCTTCCAGTGGAAAAAGTATTTTAGAACTGATGTTGTATTAAAATAAACCAGCACAAGCTCATCCCCTTCAATGTAAACCAGGCAAGAAACCAAGAAAGTTTGATTTTAGTGCATGTTGGACCAAAATGTAGAAAAGAATCTGCAAGATGTGCTGGGAAAGAGCTGTGACAGATTAAAACAAGGTATGGAACTGGCCAGCTCTGCCCTCCTGGCAGCCCAGACAAACAGTTCAGAACCTGCCTGCACATCACTGAGAGCTCCTCTCAGCACATGAATAGAAACTGAAAGTATCTGAGCAAGAAATAACAAATCCTTCTCTCAACAGAGGCACAAAGCAGAGCAGCCACTCCAGGGTCTGCAGAGCTGGTGAGGGGTTCTTTCTACACTCCTGCTCCAGACACCACAACTAGGACAAGGCAGGAGGCCACAGTGCTCAAAAACTGAAGAAAAAGCAGTGAAATGTTTGCTAAATTTTCTGACTTTTCCATTCAAGGCTTTAAAGTGCTCGCAGCAAGTTGATCTCTGCAGAAAGAATGAGAGTTACTTACCCATCCCCTGGGCAGCACAGCAGCTGCTCACTGGTTACTCTGCATGGCAAATCCTGTGCAAAATGATAATGAAGAAATGTCCAACTAAGCTCAGAAGGGTCCAGTTAGAGCAACTGCCAATTAAATATTGCCCTGGTAATGCAAATATCCCTAACACCAGTGCACAGCACTCAGCTTTCCATTCCACAAGGATATTTTTTGGTGAGTTTAAAATCTGCTTAGTGGAGTAAGTCCCCATTCTGCTTTCACCCCACACAGGCCAAAATCCTCCTGGATTTTTGATTGGAAATGTAAATCCCAACAAGCAACAGAACAGCTTTCACTGTAAACTTCCTTTCCAGGCTTAACTGCCCCCAAGGTTGCTCCTGGTGACACTCCCATGCCAGTCTGTCACTTTTTATTCGCTTGCAACTTGTAAATCTGAGCTGCAAGAGTGATCCAGCAATAATCACAGTGCTCCTTTTTGCTGGCTTCAATATCTGAGCTGAGTGCAGCTCTGCCTGTTACCAGCAGGTTGTCAGAACCACCACCCAGTTACAAATCTTCTCAAATATACACAAGTAATTCTTCCAAATGCACATTTTACTACATTATTTACACCAACAGATGTCAAGGCAAGAACACACTGGATTGCTTTCTGAAAACTGGCACTGATTTCAGTTTGGGAGTGCATTCTCCTAATGAAAACCACGTTAGAGGAGAGGATGTTTTCAAAGCAACTGGTTCTGGCATGTTAGATGTTGAAAATAAAGATATGCTTTTCTGTATCCTAAAAGAATTCCACAAAATTCACACATACTTGGGAAAACAAAAGATCTTTTTGTATGTGTGTGAATATTGACCCATTTCTGGAGCAAGAAATTCAAGCCAACAAAAAAATCTGCAATGAGGACAGATCATTTTGGGACTTCTTTACTGTGTAGATTTTTGAACCACTCATAGCAGTGATTTTTGAAATTCTTTGCTTTTGAAAGGTTCTTTGTGAGGGAAATGGGGTCTAGATGGAATCAGGGTTTTGGGAGCTGGAATAGAAAGAGTCCATTCTCATTAAACAGAGCACTTTTCATGTTCTAAGCATGACAGACCAATACAAATCATAGACAGGCCTGAAATTCAGGATTTGAACCCACAGGCAGGTCTGTCCTTCCACTCTGTTCCAAGGGAAAGGAGGAAAAAACATCCCCAGTTTGTGTTCAAATACTGAAATTCAGGATTTGAACCCACAGGAAGGTCTGTCCTTCCACTCTGTTCCAAGGGAAAGGAGGAGAAGACACCCCCAGTTTGTGTTCACTGAACACTGAGGGGACAGAGAGCTCCCATTCAGCAGCCTGATGTGTGAGGCTGACTGGGGCATGAGATGGATTTGGGGCAAACCTCCATGGAACCCTGAAAATTCTCCTCCTGGGGGATTTGGGAGTACCCAGATTCTCCCAGGGACCTCTGGGATTTTCCAGGACAGAACTGGAGAGCTCCTGTCTGTCTCCTCGCACACTAATTAAAGTGCCTCTGCAAATTACTTCATGCAAGGAAATTACAGCCACATCTCCTCTGCTGGCATCATCTGAGATAAGCTCTGAAATTGTACCTCACTCTCCTTTCTTGCAGAACAACAACCTTTTTACTCCTCCAAGCTTTCCTGTGCAGGTTGTTTTTCAGCAGTTACAAACGTGGTGTGGTGAAAGCATCACCAAAGAAAATGTCTCATAAGTAGTAACAGAGTGCTGGGTTACCCTCTTGCTCTTCCAGAGTGAAAGATTATTTCATTTCAGCAAAGAAGTGCCGAAGAAATGGTAAAAATCTTTTATTACAGGTTATCTGCTCCTTCTCTCTGTTCCTGTTGATTAAGCAGAGAGGAAAAGTAACAGACTCAGAATTGTGATTTTTTTTTTTTATTGTGCATTCATAGCTTTATGTTGGATTCAAGAACATGAATTATTACTGAGCTACATCTGTTAGAGAACACTGTCCAGGTAAAATCAGCTTCTGCTGGCTCCTGTTCAGATGAAATCAATAGGCTTTTTGCCATCATTTTTATAGGCCCTGATATTGCTGTAAAATGGGAGAGTAAAATATTTGGACAGGCAGACACATATGATGTGTCTGTGCAAACTGAAGCCAAAACTTTTCAGCCTCCAGCAAACTGTGTTCTTAATTAAGTATAAAGAGGAAGGAGAATTTGATTCAGAAATAACATTATCTTTCCTGCAGCTCCCCTCACACCAGAAGGTGATTTGGTGTCACCATCATTAATAAAAGCCCAGAGCATCAAAGACCCATGGCAGTGCCACAGAGCTCCCCTGCTATGCTGGCTAAAAACAAGCTCTGATTAATCAGGAGCACAGGCCAGGGGTCCTGAACTGGTTTGCAAGCAGTGAGTGCAGAATGTGGGGATCTATTCAATGGAAATGGTGCTTGCAAGGGCACCAGGCCAGGATGTCCAAGCTGGTGAGCTCAGGAAGAAATGATCCCTATAAGGGAAGGAATGATCCCTAAAAGGGAAGAAATGGTCCCTAAAAGGGAAGAAATGGTCCCTAAAAGGAAGGGAATCATCCCTAAAAGGGAAGAAATTATCCCTAAAATGGATGTATGCTGCTCTGGCATTGGCAGCTTCATCACTGCAGCGTGGTTGCATCTTTGCCCCTCTTTTCTGTGTGACAGTTGTAGATTAACTTCAGGCTCAGACTGCCAAAGGGCCATCCCCACGGGCGGGATTGCTCTGCAGCTGCAATCTCCCCTTTGATGCAGCTCCTGGGGCAGATCCTACATGAGGAAGTGGTTTTTGAGGTGAACTGAAGAATGTAGAATGATGATGGGTTTTGTTTTCTTCTGTCATCAATTTTTGCCTGAGCAAGGCTTTAAAGAAATCAGTATTTTCTATATTTGCTGGCTGCCCAGTGATAAAGGGAAGGACGTGCAGAGTTCCTGTACTTTCTGTACACCTGGACATGATGGCACAGGCTGGATCACTTTCCTGCCCAGCTTTTATTCCCTTTGGCTCACACATGGAGCACTGGGGAGAGGCAGCTGAAATCAGAGGACACAATCAGAACCTCTAAATTAGCATTTAACTTTTCTCTGAGTGTTTGTGATAATCTCTTTGGACACTGACATGGTCAGGGATCAGTCAGGGATCCCCAGGCTTGAAAACACATCAAAATAAAAGTTCTCAACACAGTTCCTCAAAATGAACTCCTCATTCAGGAGCTTGTTCATACTTGGAGATGCCTCCACAAGCAGTGTGTGTTTTCAGTGGAAGACGCAGCAATGGTTCCATGCGAGGCAGCCTGACAAAGAAAGAAACTAAGAAAGAAAAACTGACCCCAAAAGCAAAGATGATAAAGCAGAAGATGAAAAGAAAGTTGGTTTCAAAGATAAAATCTTTAGAAGGCTTTTGGAAACACAGGTGAGGAGAGGAGACTATTTGGAGTTGACTGGAATATTTTTAGTGAGAAAATGAATTCAATAGCCACAATTCTCTGTGTCTCCAGCACACAGGGACATTTCACATTAACCTTTATGAGCAGCCATTTATTTTCTCTCTTCTTGAAGCATTTTTGCTCTCCTATTTTCAGAGCCCTCTGGAGTGCTCAGATAACTCCCCTCTGTAAGCCAATCCCAGCTGGAGACTATTTAATAAGACTCTTTTTAAGATAAAATATTTCTGCAAAGGTGGAAATAATGCTACACCTACAGTCCTTTTCAAAGGAAGCAGAACAAGAGAATTTTGCTGTGGAAAACCCCTTTTTGATCATTCCAGTGCCTGTCTCTTTCCTGCAGGACACAGCAGCGACAGGGCTATGTGATTTATGGTTGTGGCAATCACAGAGGCTCATCTGGAGACCCCTGAATTTCATTATTCTGTTCCACACCATTCCCACTGACCCTGCAGTGTCCTTGTATCTGCTCTGACCTGTCTGAGGGTGCTGTCAACTTAATTTGGTTGCTAAAGGACCTGAAGAAGAGCTGGAGCCTGTGCTACAGCTCCTCTGCTTGCCCTCCTGCACCTCTCAAAGGCAATGACAGGGTAAGGAACAGAGGAACCTGCTTTGTCTGCTCCAGTTTAACAGAAAATCCTCTCTTGGGGTCTCAGTATACTCCTGAGTGGGCCTGAATGCAACACAAAATCCCATTCTGGTAGGGACTTTCATTTCATTCTGTTCCATGGAGAGCTGTCCTTGTTCATGTGAGGCACTTGGGTAATTGAGCTGTTGATTTATTTGTCATGTTGATTTTGGACATGTTCTCTCCAGCCTTCAGAATTTGTTTTCTTAAAAGCCAGGAAGAAACATTTTGACACTTTCCCTCAGCAGGTGTTTATTTCTGGCCTCTGAGTGGCCTGAGCACCCAGCTCCTGGAAACCAGGGCTGCTGGGCTCTCCTGAGAGCTGCTTCTGCTTCTCCTCTGCCTCCGGCTGGGCTTCACATCCAGGAGAAACCTCAGCCCCCATCAGATGAGCAATCTGGGCCAGACAGGAAATGCTCAGCCTTTCATGGCCCTTCAGGGGCAGGAAAATCAACAAAGAGAAAAATGCTCAAGGTCTCATGTACTGTCCTACAGCCCAAAGTACCAGGAAACAGGAACTGGAAGTCTTCAGTTTATTCATCAGTCCTGCTCTCTCCGCCCCATTCACCCACAAGATAAAAGAACAACAGGACATATATTCTATATTGACTATATATTCTATATTGACTATATATTCAATATTGAGTATGTATTTTATATTGACTATATATTCTATATTGACTATATATTCTATATTGACTATATATTCTATATTGACTATATTTCTATATTGACTATTCTATTTTGACTATGCTTCAACAAATGAAAGCTTTAAACACAGCCAAAACTTTAAAAAATACACATTGCTTAGAGGAAAAATAAAAAACCACAAAAAGTTGTGATGCTTACAACAAAGCAAAATATTTTTTTTACACAACCAAACCATTTTGTGTTGATTTTGATACACTGTTTTAATATTTATAAGAAATTTTGTCTTACCACTGACACTTCTTTCATTGCTAATTCTTCAAAGATTAATAACAACAAGTATTATAAAAAATGTAAACTGTTCAATTTATCTTTTTTTCTTCCCTGCTAAGCTGAATTGATGTATTCTCAGGAAAGGTTTTAGTCCTGCAAAATCAGCACATCCCACAGAATTTTTGTTCCACAGGGAAAAATTTTATCTACCTGCATCCGGTAATTGTTCTATTTTTCACCTCCAAAAGACCTCAGTTGGATCAGGTCAGCTTTCCTATTCTGGTTTACATTTATTTCCAACAGGAAGCCATGTCTGTCAACAGCTGAGTATTCTGCTAGCAATTAGAATCCCATCCAACATGTGACAGCTTCTTCTAGCACGCTGCAAGAATGGCAAAAGGGCATTTGGATGAATTAGAGGTATTCATAGGAATGTGTGTCACACACTAGGCATTGTTGATTCGCCATGACAATACCTCCATGGAGATTACTAAAATACCTATCCCTGGTTAATGTTTTCACTATTGATCAGAGACTCATTTCCCAAAATTTGGGGTTGATATGGGTATCCTGGGGGTTCCAAAGGAAGTACAATTAGCTTGGATGCAATTTTCAGAGATTGACGGAATATCCTGAGTTGGAATGGACCCACAAGGATCATCCACTGCAGCACCTGGCCCTGCACAGACACCCCAAAATCCCCCCTGGGCATCCATGGAGTGCTGTCCAAACTCTCCTGCAGCTCTGGAAGCCTTGGGAATGTTCCCATTCCCTGGGGAGCCTGGGCAGTGCCCAGCACCCTCTGGGGGAAGAGCCTTTCCTGATATGCACACCCTAAACCTGCCCTGGCACAGGTCCAGAGAGAAGAGATCAGTGTCTGCCCTTCTCTTTAGGAGGAAGCTGCAGACTGCAATGAGATCTTGACCATCCCAATGTTTCTGTAATCCCCTTTTCCCTTCCCTTCCCTTCCCTTCCCTTCCCTATAAATATTGATTGTGATTTTTTTACATGCTCAGGTGTCATTCTCTCTCTTTTTATTTCTGCCTCTCTGATTTTGCTTTATTACCAGGAATCCATCCACTCCAGGAGTTCTGCTATTTTGATCGACTCTAAGAAATTGAGCTACAGTCTTTCATTACACAATTTAATTCTGCTTGCTTTTGGAAAGGTTTTAGGATAATCTGCCTGCTGACCTTGGCTTGAGCAGAACAAAACCCCCTGTGTGCTGCAGGGGGTCAGTGCTGTGGCATGGGAAAGCTCCTCTCTGGAGCTCTCCTCCAATGGGCAAAGTCTTGGGGCTGCACTAAGCTGTGTGCTCTGCACACAAACTGTGCAAGAAAACAATGAGCATTATCACTAATGGATTCATCTCCATTTTTCCCCTTTCAGCACAGATTATATTTAACAGCTATAAAGCCAAAACAGCTGTAGGTGAATAACAGCAGAGCTCAGAATGGACTCTGGCCCTAAAAATGTCACTGGAAGCCTTCAGATGTGCAAAGCTCCTGCTCAGATGTGCAAAGCTCCTGCTCACTCTCCCTCAGGATGGCTGGCAGGGCTGCCACAAACTGCTCCAGCTCCCTGGGCTCAGGATGGACTGAGCTCACTGTGAAATGACTTTCTGGGAAGCCTCTCCCTTGTTTATTGCAACTCCTTGTTTTCTGGAAGAGATTCTGGGATTGTTCTGGCTATTGTGAATGTGACCTCAGATGTCTTAGTTGTAATTTCTCTAGCTGGGAGGATTTAGCAGCATGGCTCAGGGGCCAACAAAGAATGTTCCCAGTTGGTGTGAAATGTTCACCTGGTGCCTGTGTCAGTCACAGTGCCCAGATGGAAAGGGATAATACAATTCATGACACAAGAACACAACTCACAGAGAAAAAGTGAATTCATGACACAAGAACACAACTCACAAAGTACTGAAATAGTTAAGGCAAACATGGCTTCAGGCTACAAAGAAAATCCAGAAAACTCAAGCAAATTTGCTATCAGGGATCCATCCTGTTTCCCGAAAGGAGCTCAGTCTGGAACTCCTAACAATGAATCTCCAGGATTTACTGAGCTTCTCCTTGCTGGGACAAAGAATTTAAACTATTTGAGGCCTGACTTCAGGCATTGACTACCAGGGTGTGTTTGGCAGGGATGCCCTGGGGAGGGAAGCTCACTGCTCCACCACAGCTGGAATGTTTCACAGCTGCTCTGCCTTTTGGTGACATCTCACTGGACTCTTGAGCCTCTCAGTGCTTCAGGAAGAATTCTTTGCAGTGATTTGCCCTTGGCAGCTTTGCTGACTTCCCTGATGGAAGGAGCAGGAGAAATGAGTGCCCTGATGTTCTCTGTGAAAGCACTGCTGCTTTTCCCAAGCATTTTCCAGGCTGCTGGGGCAAGGCCCTGGTTCTGGGATCATTGATAGCAGAGCTCTGAAATAATCAGAGCCAGTGGATGTGGATCAGCCATTGGGATTGTGCTTCTGGTGAAATGCTGAGTGCAGGACACAGCACTCACTCTCACTTTTCCTGCCTAGAAGAGGACAGAGCATTTCTGATAGAGGAAAAATGCTGGAGCAGTAGCTGCAGGAGATGCCTCATCAGGACAGAGACTTCTGGTCCAACATAAACTTCTCATTACTCTTTAATACATTCAAATAGGCAAGTTTGCTTGCTCTGGATCAGTGTGATGTGATCCTGTGTCATGACTTTTCTGAGCTGGCACAAGGAGCCCTTAAGCTGGATTTATTGTTTTGTTGAATCATGACCTCAGGGATTTGTGAGAGAAATGAACTGCAGCCAAGTGCTGGAGATTTTAAGGCAGTTTACAAGTGGAACCTGGGTCAGGCTGAAGTCAACAGCAAATCTCTGTATTCATTTTTGGAATGAACCCACCTGATTTCTGAAATGTGAACTCTCTGTGAGAACATGTGGACCAGGTTTGGTGCGGCTTGAATTTCTGGCCTGAGGCTTCAAGGAGAGGATATTCCTTCTCTCAGAATGATGGAGAGGCCACCCCACCTCCTGTGGGATGGGGGCTGGAGCAGGCTCACACCAGGACCCTGAGCATCCTAAACTTTCCCTGCCCCTTCTCTGACAAAGCCACTCTGCAGGGTTTGTGCTGCACTGCTGCAGCTGATGCTCCCACATCCACCCTGGTTCAAGCACGAGGCAGGAAACACTGAAATGATCCTTGTTTTGGAAAGGGATCTTTAATCCTCCTGTGGCTGCCATTGGTGTCCTTCCAGCCAGTGACTAAGTAGTCAGAGCTGGATAAAAGCCACTTCTCCCATCTCTCCCCCAGATTCCTTCCCGAGACATTTTGAAAAGCTCAAGATCCTTTCTACTGCAGTATGGAATATCTTGGAAGATGAAATATAATGTGGCTTATATAAAACTGCAGGATGCAGAACACAATCCCATTCAGACACAATCAAAGCTTCCCTGAATATTGACATCCTTTGGAAATTTTCGTTTTTCTCACCAAATTTTCAGAATCACTAAACCAGCTGAATTACTTTTTAATGTTACTTTGATTAAAATATTAATTTTCTTTCAAGCAATAAATTATCTTAGCCAGAAAATAATTTGCATTAGTTGAGCATATGGGTTGACTCAAAGACAAGTTAATTACAGAACACAGTGCAGAGAACCTTTGCCTACTTGAAGGAGACTGCTACAAAAAGGAAAAATGAAATAGGTGTTATCTCTTTTTAAATTAAATTGCCTGTTACAGGGGATGTACTTTATTCAACATGAAACAGAGTCTAGATGAAATGAGGAAGGAAAAGAGAAAATGAGTTTGAGAAAGCATTGGGAGAAAAAGAAGAAAAAACACCTCAATAAAAGGCTGAAGGAGACAATGAGAGTTTTTTTCTGTATTTTTCAAAAGGTCCCAAAGGAACTGAAGTAACACTGAGAGATGCAAGATGGAAGAGAACAGGACTGAACCCACACTCTGCTGGGTTAAGGGAATTTCTGCTGCAGTTGCTGCAGCTAAGTCAGGGCAGGGCTCTGATTTTCACCAAGAAAAGCAAGTTCTTAACCCAAACAATTCCTCCCCATGTACCACAGACTCCCTGTAATTGTCCTTGGGAGCAGGACAAAGCCAAGGCCACAGCCTGACCCACCAGGCTGAGCCTCGCTGTCAGCCCAGGATATCTTCATGCACAATGTGTAATTTCAAAAGGCAGCTTTAAACACTGGGATGATACAATTCTGCTCTCTGTGATTCCTTCCAGATTATAGATGTAGATATTATTATGTAAATAAATTTATCATTCATGTAAGAACTACATATGGTGATGAATATAAACATGGGAGTCATGCCAAAGGCCAGGGAGAGGCTCTGCTGAATTTCAGAACAAGACCTTCTGGTCCCATTTCAGGCTCTCTGATAAGATCAGGGAAGTCTTGGCGCACATTAGAGCTGCATGTTCCAGTATGGGACCATCCAGAACTGGGAAACATTTTCAGGATTGACTTCCAGGCCTGATTTCCAGGCTTGACACACTTCCAGGTGTGAAAATGGAATTCCCTCAGAGAAGAAAAGATGAAACATGCAAGGTAACTTTTCCCCAACCATGTGTGCAGTGCAGGTTTACAAAGAGCCCAGTGATTTTCAGGGTCATTCTCTTTAATCTCAGTGTACAATCCATCTCCAAACACCTACAAGATCTGAAATGCTTGGTGCATGAGTTCAGATCAATATAATGAATACCAGGTTGTCATTCCTGACATTGCTTGTGCAGGATAGAAGATTGTAACATCACAGTTCTAATTATGTTACCAAAAGCCTTGGATTTAGTGATTTAGTTGGGTACCTGCAATTTACTCTTTTATTGATCATTCCTCATTCAACCTTTTATTTATCCTATACCTGGAAAATGCACAGCACATGAACCAAACACCAGCTCACATTTGATCTCCCTCCAAAAGCTTTCTTTAGTTTGATTGATTTTTGAATATACCTTCAGCTCTGGGTCACACCAACTGTGGCAATGACAGCCCTTTAGAGTCATTGCAGTATCTCATAAAAAGGGATTTAAGTCCCTGCTTCTCACAGTACATCAGTTTTATTGTCTGTGTGAAAGGTTTGGACAGCCAGCCCTGCTCTAAAGCACTGTTTGATCATAGGTAAGGAAAGGAAACTGCTCCTGTAAATATCTGGAGATTTATGGAGGTGCAGGAGTGCAGTGGATGTGTTTTATACAGTGAATCAGTGCATGGTTTATGGCCCAATCACAGACCCAGCACTTCTAAAGCCTTTCCAAGGCATTTCACACATTTGGATTGTCCTGTGTGGGGTAGGGAGAAAACCTGAACACTAATTTCCACATGTTTTCATGGCTCTAAAAGATTAATATATAATCCTGTAACCCAGGTTTTGGATGACACCTGTAGATGCACTTTCCTACTTAAGCTCCACAAATCAAGAATGTCTTCATAATTAATTCTTTGGAAAGAATAAACTGATTCATAGATGTCATTAAGGGCATAATTTAGTGAACCATCATTACAAGATACAACCCAGCCTGGCTCAGAAATATTCCCAGTTTGAGTCTAGACTTTCCTGGGGTCTGTATTGGCAAGGCAATGTGGGTATGGGTTTGGGGCAATAAGGGGAAATTTCTGTGGGGAAGGGCAGGACAGAGCTCTGCACCAGGGGAGCTTTCATTGGCCTCAGGTGCAGTGGTACTGAGGCTTTCAAAAGGACCCTGACCCGTCCCCAAGGAGAGAGGGAACTTTAGATGTGGAAAGCTTGAGGAGCCATGCAGGAAATTTGGTTTTTTTGGTTTTTTTTTTTAATCTATCTTATTCTAAAGGAATTCTGAACACAAGCAGAATTCTGAACACTCAGCATCCAAGGACTGTAACCTAAAGTGGGGACATCCCTCACCCAAACAGATGTTTAATATCAGAGAGTGGACTCACTAAAAATCTATTCAAGAGCAGGTGACAAAAACGTTTTCCAAGCCAGTCTGTGTCCAACTGGGATGTGCTGGCCAGGCAGAGCCAAAGCCAGTGATGCCAAACTGGTGCCAGAGCTCAGAGCAGTGCAGGGTGCTGGGGTGGATCTGCTGCCTGCCTTGTTTACATGCTCCCCTCACTGCTCTCCTTTGCTCAACCAGCAGCTTTACACAATGCCTTTGGGACTTTCTCATGTCTGAGCAGTGTCAGAGAAAAGCAGAACTGGGGAGGTCTTGCACAGCATCAAAGTCAGAGCAGAGCACAGGAAACAGAGCACTTTAACCCCAATTTGACACATTATTAAATTCAAAAAGGACAGGGGAAAAAACATCCTGGTTAAAGGGGACCATGAGGAGCATTTTTTTCCCCACAGCTTACCAACCCTAAATTAGTATTCCATGCTCTCTGAAGGAGGAATGCTTTTTTTGTGCTGTACTACTTCAAAATGGCCCTTCAGAAAGTGTTTCTCAGCATGCAGGGAACAGCTGAAGGTCTTGAAAGAAAAGAGTGCATTCAAACCAGCACTTGGCACTTGCAAAGATTTTGGCTTTCTATGACCCCAGTCCTCCCATTCTTCTACAGCTACTATCCAAAAAGAAATATTTTCATCCAGCTGGCCTCCCCTGTAACAAAATAAGCCAGAATCTTTGTGTTAATTTGCAAACTGGGCAGTTCTCTGGGATTTGGGCACTCCCAGCTGTAATTTATTCCTTCATGTGACGTTTATTCCCAGCACAGTGACACTGGCAAGGGCTGCAGCAGGCTCTGGGCAATGTGGGCACTTGCCAAGAGAGCCACGAACTCCTGCTCTGCTGGAAGGGCTCAAATGGCCACTGCAAGGGGCTGGAGAGAGAAAAGTTCTCTGCTTCTGCAAGGCCACCATCCTGCTGGGAATGGAGCCTGAGCCCTTTCCCCCAGGGATATCAGCTCAGCTCTTTGTGTAACTCTTTCTTTCTTCTGCCCCTTCACCAGACAAGGGACTCCACACCCAGACCACACTCACAGAGTGGATACCAGAAACCTTGGATGGATACAAGTTCCAGCTCATTTCCATTGCTTTGATTTAGTTCAACATCAGGTCTTTAATTTGTCATAACCTTTAAGTTCTTTTACAAAATTAAAACATTTTCTTATCTGTTACTGATTATTTTCTTATGTTCCTTCCCTGGGAGATTAAGTGAGATAGTATCTGTTAGCACTTTGAAGATGTTAAAGTGCTTATTACTGTATTTGAAAAGTCAACAGAATCATAAAGTTGCAGGGTAAAAATATATATTAAAAAGGAATAAATCCCAGACAGCATTCCTGACTCATCAACACAGCTGGATGCTGAGTCCTGACCCTGGATCATGTTCTGCTCTTTATCCCACTGTCCAAATCCCACTGACTGCCCAGGTGAGGAAAAAAAGGAGCATAATCTAATTCAAATTCCAAGTTTCATCCTAAAGAAATCCCCTGAGATCCAAAGGTTTTCTCTGAGCAGAAAGGGAATTTTACATCACCAGTTTCTGGCCTTGTGTATGTAGGCAGACAGCTCTGGTTTCACAACTTGAACACCCTGGGCTACAAATTACAGCCTGACTCAGATGCTGCCTCATATGTGGCTCATCTGTGCCTTCTGCCAGCCCAGGAACTGCTGGAAGTTTGGCAGGGCAGGGCTTGGAGCTTCAGTTTAATCTCTTAGTGCCTGGCAGCTGATGCCCCCGAGGGAATGGGAAGGAGGCGCAAAGTGCAGCCCTTCCAAATTCAGGTCAGGAAGAGTCATAAGGACACAGAGCACTGACAGATGGATTTCCCTGCTCTCCAGTCCACAGTAATTGAAGAATTATTGTGCAATTCATGGCAAAATAATACAGAGCAGGAGATGGATTCAGGTAGATGTTGACGTCAGGGAGGGGATATTGAAGGTGGCACCACGATGTCACTTGGTTTATGTCCCTTTATCTCCTGGACAGCATCAATCCTGGGGAAAGGAACGCACTCTGGAATGGGGGTTTTGCCTTCATCCAGCAGTTTTGCAGCCAGGCCTTTGAGGGCTCCTGTCATATGAATCCTCCATCACCTGCAACTGCACTGACCTCCCTGTGTATTTTAAAAACTTGTTTTCTTCTCAGAAGAGTTCCTCTCTGCTTCTCCAGAGCTTCTCTTCAGTCCTGCCATCTTGGAAAGGCTTCAGTCAAGCCCATCAGAGGCAGATTTGGTTTTCATTGCTCACATGTGACGTGCCTTGCTGACCTTTTGGTGCATCTGTTAACCCTGCTCCCCATGACACTTCAATTTCCCCAAAGAGAAAGGAGGAACCAAAAACCAAAGGGTTTCATCTGCAAAGCTTCCACCTCTGAACTCCATAAAACGATGTTTAAATTGAAGGAGTTAATAAGTATCAGAAGCCTTTTTTAGACCTCAGAGAAGTGCAGAGAATACAGCAAAGGAAGAGCAATGTTTGCAGAACTGCGATTCAGATTTCTTGTATCTTCTTTACAGAGCCCACAGAACTTTTCTCGGGTATTAAATCTGTCCCTTGTGCTTTGTGCTTCTCTGACACTGAGCCAAGCCTGCTCAGCTAATGCTTTTACAACTCAAAGAACCTATTTTATCTCATTATTTTTCAGCCACTTGAAATTAGGGTTTGAAACTGCTCTTACAAAGAGCCATCTGAACTGATGAGAATGGGAAAAAATAGCTCAAGTGCCCATCAGAGAAATATCCTGACTGTCAGCTGCTTCTGGGGAAGAAACCACTGCACTGAGCTACAAGAGGAAGCACCAAGAGCTCTTTAGCCCCCTTTTTGCTGCTAAACAGGAAATTGTGTGAGCATGGTTTGAGGAACAAAGTGGGGAGAGCTGAGGTGTGAACTCTGCTAAACCCCAGAGGTGATGGCACTGAGTCTGCATTTCAGCATCTCTGAGAAAAATGCATAGAGGGGGCTTTTCACTGATCCCAACACAAGGATAGAACCAGCAATTCAGCACCTTGTCTGTGTGCACCAAAAGGGAAAAGAGCAGGAAAGGTGTTGTGCCTAATTCTCCACCACTGGTAGGAATAAGGGAATCACTCTGTGAATGTGCTGTCTCTATGGTAACTGTGCAGCAGGGCTCTCACTGCATGGATCTGCTCGCTGCTTTTTGCACTGCACAGGAAATAAATGCCTGTACCTTCTGTGTGAGCTCCAGCATTTGTGGATTTTACTGACTTCTGGGCAGAAGATGTGCAAAAAAAAAAATTGTCATATTCCAGATTTCAGTTTTGGAGCTAGACTGCCAAAACCCCTAAAAATGCACCAGGTTTTTATCAGTGAGATAAACAATGAATGGGAGAGAAAAATTCTCTCCAGTGAAGAGGTCTTTTGTGGGCAGGGGAAGAATTTTTTTTGTAGTGTGTACTAGAGCTGTCTCCTTTCTCTGCCCACTGTGTCTCAAGCATGGGTTTTAGGAGGTGCAGATTTTGTTTCTCTGAATGATGATTTCTTCTGGGCATTACCCAAAGCCAGAGCACTTTTGCCTCCAGCTGGTCATATTCATATCTGAGTTTTCAGTGGATCTTATTGGAATTTGTGGGACTCATCTGGACTTGTGTAGATCTGGTCCCAAGGAAAAGTTTTGGATCTGCAGGCATTTCAGCTCTTCAGCACTTCAGCTCTTTTTCTTGACACAAGAGTGGTATTTCACATCCATTTCAGAGTGCAGAGGTGGGAGGAGAGAGTGATGGCAAAATCACAGATTAAAAGCAGTGATACAGATGGACAAAATTTCTATCCCACACTCAGCAGTGGCTACAACACTGCCCTTTTGACCATGCTTTAGTTACTTTCTTCAGTTTCCACTTCCCCTTGGAGACAGAGCCTCTCCTCTTTCCCAGTTCCTCTCAGAAACTGTTCCTATCTCAGGCTGCCCCAGTCATTTCCACTCTGTGCTTACACAGAAAAAGGGGCTCAGCCCAACAGGAATCTTGGGAGGTCAGGGGTGTTCCAGCTCTAATAACTTCCCAAGACTGAAACATGAAAGTAGCCCAAAAACAAGAGTGAAAAGGAGCAAAAAATGATTAGGCTAAAAAGCACTGAGTTCACAGCAGATTCATTTGCAAGGGGGTTTCCTACTTTTCTTTCCATTGAAATACAAGGAAATAAAAACCTGGCAGTTAATCTGCTTAATTTACTCACATCCTGAAACCATTAATAAAACCATTTGGGAAGCCAGTTGAAAGTGATGCTGTAGTCTCTTTTTAATTCTTGTAACATCTCTGGAAAATATCACAGTGGGCTCTGCTCTGGGTTCAAGCACCCACAGAGCGGCTGCAGCAACACAGCACAGTAACACCAAGTCCTCCCTGAAATCCCAGGAATGCTTTATTCAACATCCTGAGCTGAAGTCTGCAATTATTCTTGTGCTTATCACAAAGAGTTTTACATGTATAATGTCCTTTTTTCGAGGAATTGGTGGCCTCAGCTGGCTCCAGCATTTATAACTCACGTTTTTGCTAGCAACAGAGGAAAGTTAATGCAATTTTTAAAGATTTTAGGTCAAGTTCATCCATGTTTAATGCACTGGGAAATAATCTGGCTCATTCTGTGCATCTCAATTTGTTTGACTGCTTAAAACAGCAACTGTGCCTGTGTCTAAGCAAAGAACAGAACTTACACGGTCAGACATACATAATTTGTGGATTTTACTGCACAATGAAAATGCAATGGCTTTGTGGCTGTGCTCTGATGCAAACCAAAGGGGTTTCACTGGGAGTGGCTGGAGCTCACTGTAGGTGTTTCACTGGCACGAGGCAGTGGGAATGCAGCATGGCTGGGCTGCTGAGGACTCTGGAATCTTGCCTGTTTCCTCTGAGCAGGGGCTTTGTGCTGTTTCCTGTTCCCAGTCCTTGTCCTTTCCACTGGTGCCTCCATCCTCACCCACTGACACTCCACCTTTCCACTTCCTGCTTTTTCATGCTCTGCTGACACATCCTTTAACAGCAGCAGCAGCTTTGCTCTTCCTTCCAGCCACCCTCCTACTTCCTGTCCCATCCTTCCTCAGATCTGGGGGTTTGACCCCAATTTCCCTCCTGCACACATTTCTTTGTTTCCTGAAATGTTGGTCCCAGCTTTGCTGTTTTCCTGTTCTTGTTTGACTGGTGAGGGGAGCCTGTCCAGGAACACCAGAGGAGCTCAGACCATGTGAAAAACGTGACAGTGGTGAAAGAGGGCAGATAAGGCCCTAGCAAAAGATGAGGATGAGTAAAATGATTTTGATAAAAACATAAACCAGATAAGTGACAGCAGTGAACAGAAGTATTTCACACTCAGAGCAGACTGAAATCAAGATGGGGAAGAAAGTCTGGTAAATTTAGCTAATGTTGACTCAGCTGATGTCCCCAGGGTGATCCACCAGATCTGCTTTACAGTTTCCTCAGGCTGCTGCCTCATATTTGAGTCTTTATTAAAAAAACCCTTTCAACCAACAAAAGAACCCAAACACCTGCCTCTCTCCCCCTCAAAAAAACTCCAGAGGGTTTATCTGCAAGTGTTCTTTAGTCTGTGCTCTGTGCTGAGCCTTCCTGGAGGAGATGTGGTTGCAGGAACCACTGATCTGTTTCAGGTACTGCTGACCAGCTGGAGCTGGGAAGAACAAGCTGGAAATGCTCAGCTGAAATCCTCATCACTGAGTGTTTGGCAGAATTATGAGCATTCATTCTTTGAAGCCAGTGATAAATGCCAAGAAAAGCTGAATTTCTAGGACTGCCTGTTCAAGTGCCTCCAATGCCCACATCCCAGAGGGTGTGTGCATGCCAAAATATCCGATTTAATTACTACATCTGATATATATCAACCAAAATATTTTTAAGTAGATGCTGTAAGTTGTAAATGAAATACATGAAATCCTCTCCCACTTTACTCCTACAAAAGGCTTTTAAAGTCTACAAACCTCCCAGAATGTCCCTCAGGCAGGCTGTGTGTCCAGTGAGACACAGCTCACTCAGGTGAAACACAGAGTGCCTTCAGAGTGCACCAAGCAGCGACTGCTCATTAAGCATATCAGCCCAAGAATAGCATCCATCTGAAGCACCAAGGAGGATTTAGGTCAGGAGAACATAATTACCCAAGTTGGAGTTTGTCCAGGTTACCTGGATTACCACTGCTATAAAAAGCAGAGTGGGACCATCAGTGAGTGATTAGGAGCTGTGTTTAGCAAGGCTTTGGAAGATCCTGATGTGAATTAGTGTTCCATTCCAACCAACTTTAGGGATGAGTTGTGCATCCATTTCATTAAAATCTCCCCTTTATGCCATGGCATTCAGGTACTGCTTTCTGGCCAGTCATAACAGCGTCATTTATTTTTTCTAAAGTTTCAGGGCAAAAAAATTACATAGTATTAAAGTCTTCTCTATTGGATAAATAAGGAAAACTACTAAATGTTAAAACACTGGCTATTAGTAATCTCTTGTGTTTTATTTTTGGTTTCCTTGTGATCTCAGCCCTACAAGGAGCCTCCAGATAGAACAGGATTAAGGACTCTCCTTCCTATGAGCCCTAAATTGGTGTCTCCAGCTGTAAACCAATTAGAAGGGCAATAAGTTCCCCTAAACCTACTGCAGCATGCACCTGTAGAGCACAGTGAATTTCCAGATGTAGGTTCATAGCTGGGTGGCAGCCTTTGCCTGGAGGGTGTTTGGGAAACCCCTCTGTGCAGAGCTCACCTCTGTGTGGTGCCAGCTGGGGCAGCCTGACCTGCTCCATCACCATCTGGCACTTCTCACTGCCTTCCCTGCACTTTGCTTTCAAAGAAATTAAAAATAAACGTCTCGTTCCCAGAACAATAGTTATTGCTAAAGGAAACGGAGGCAGACTGGGGCATGTTCAAGGTTGAGTAATCCCTGACAGTTTTCCCTTCTGTGCTGGCCTGTCCCTTGCAGACCTATTTGCTCTCTTTGCTGACTCACAAATCCACGTGGCAGACTTAAAAGACTTTATTATAAATACACCAGTAATCTGAGCTGTCACTCCTGTGAGCTGCTAAGCTTCTGCTTGGGGCAGGGGTAATAATGAGTTCTTCTATTCCTTTATTTTCCATGAGGGAGAGCTATCCATGGATTTGTTATCAGACATCTGCCCTGTAGGATTCTACAGCTACTTATTCCTATTTCCACATTCTGGGGAAGGATGGGTTCCCTTGGTTATTTTGCTTGTGAGCAGAGGAAAAAAAAAAAGCAGCTAATGCTCCTTCCTTTGTTTGTGTGAATTGTGGCATTCAGCAATTCCTGGAGGGCTGTGGTGCTCCACACAAGGGCTCAGGGAGCACAAATCCATGGCTGTGTTTAAAAAAAGCCTGGATGTGGCACTGGGTGCCGGGTTTAGTTGAGGTGTTGGGACTGGGTTGGACTCCATGATCTTTAGGGTCTCTTCCACCCAGTCATTCTGTGAATTCTGTGACTCCCCAGCACCCTGAAAAGCAGAGCAGCCATGGACAGGACTGTGCAAGGTTCTGAGAGAGACCATGACTGCAGGAAGGAGGCTGTGACTGGAGTTTTGCCATCAGCAAGGAAAAGGGAACCCATCTAAGCCTCCAGTGACCAAAAGTTCATTACCAGCTCTTCTACCCACAAGGTTTTGCTGCCCACCCTCAGCCTCTCTGTCTGCACCTTCCAGCTCCTCAGCCTGGGGCTGCCAGAGTGGAAGAGCACCCCCAGTCACATTTTTATTCTGTGATGTTAATCAAGTAGGCTAATTAGATATATGCCAGGCTTGACATTGGCAGGAATCATGGAACTGGAACCACCTCCCACCCCCTCACAATCCCCTTCTGTTCAGACCTGGGGTGTTATTAATCCCCTAACACCAAATCACTTCCATTCTGTTCCTCCAGTTATGGCAAATGCATGTGCCAATTAGACTTTTGCCCCTAATCTGCATGTGCCCCTGAGTTTTGAACAGCATGCCTCAAGAAAATGGGTCAAAATTCAATGAAAAAACATTCTACCACCACTGCTTCTACAAAACCTCTGCTTTCCTTGAGAACATGTTGATTTTTACGTGTTGGCACAAAAAAAACCCCTCCCCCCAAACATGAAGCATTTCAATGCAGTTAAATTATTCTGCTTTGGCTTTGTGCCCAGGAAATATTTTTGGGGTTTGTACATAGAGTTCTCTCGTGCATTTCCATTCAGAAGCAATAGGATTGATGCTGAAATGATTGCTGGATTGCTGTGCTCTGCAAACATTTGCTGTGTTGTCTGCTGGAGACAGAGAGAGGGTAATCACTCGTGAACTATTTCTGTGGGAGAGCCCTCGTGCTGCTCCAGCCCTTTCAGATGCACTGCAATTTATTCAGTGTCAGAACTGGCACTGGAGAGGCTGCAGCTGCTGGGATCACACCTGGAATCCAAGCAAACAGGATATCCATCAAGCACAGTCCTGTAAGGCTATGATTAAATACTGCACATTCTGTCTTTACTCAGGCAATAATATAACCCCTCACAGTGCCTCTGCTTTCTTTTAGCATCTTGCAATTCCTCAGATTGTTCCTATTCACTTTTGGCCATGTTCATCTGCTACTTCTTAAAAATAAAATTTTAAAAATCCCCCAAGATCTCTCTTCATTATATCAAGTAAGAGGCAATCAAAGCCAGATTTGCGTGGGAGGTCACCCAGACATGTTCTTTAGAGAACTGAAAAGGTCTTTTTGGTTCAATTTTCCCTATTCCCCATTTCAGCTGCTATGATCCAGGAACTCCCCCCAGACACAGAGCTCTTTTCCCTCTCACAGGTACAAATGTGTTGCTCTAAGATTTGCACATTACATTCCTTGGTGTAAAATCTTGGCTGGACTCAGAGAGACCTGTTTCAGTAAATGGTCAGAACAAGCCAAGATAAATCAGGGGAATTTGTGTTCACACCTAGAAAGGTCCTCCAGTTTCTGCTTTCTGATAATCCTGTGGCAAATTCTAGGCAGGCAGTAGGATCATGAATTGTGTAACCACACAGCCACAGATAACATCCAATGTGACTCAGAGCAAATAAAGAATTTTTTCCTCAGAAGCAGAGAAAATATCAGCTCTGTAGGAATTCCTGCTCCACCTGAGGCAAGGACATGAAGGTCAGTGGGTGGAGCAGAATTGCTTTTCACATTTCAGTTTGGGAGACAAAGATGGTTCTGAAATGCATTCAGCATCTAGAGAATAAAATACAATGAGAGATCCCCCGAGCTACTTTGCTTCATTGTGGGCACACCAAGGAATTCCACAAATCTCCTGCTCATCACAAAGTTCATCTGATGGACAGAGCTTTGTGTGAACACTATGAGCATAAGTAGGACAAGGACAGAAAAATAAAGTTCTATTTATATCACTGGAAACAGATGTCCAAGACAAGACCAAGCAAGCAGCCAGAGAGAAAAAACCATCCCAAGAAGCAGCCAAATAAATTCTCATCCATGGAAGCTCTCAGTGCTCATGTCAGCTGAGGCTGGAGGTGTGCACACAGCTAATTAGTACTTGCTTCTGCCTAAACTAGTGACCTTTCAGAGCAGGGTGTAAGGAACAGATGAGAGAATCTCCCACACCACTCCTGTGGGATTTAACAGAGCTCTTCTCCAGGCTCTGCAATTGTGGCACACAGAAAATGCACCAATGCTTTTCTGGCTGCAGCAAGGCAGTTTTTTTTCCAAGCAGAGCAACGCAAGACCTGCAATTGCAGACCTCACCCCACTGGGATGTTCTGGGGCTGACAAGAGCCACCAGACTGGGTGGTTTCCTTGCAAGGATCCTTCTGATCTGAGGCCCTGGAAAACAAACACCTGATATTCCCACTGACTCCAAGAGCAGCTGTGTTAGCTCAGGCTCAGAAATCAGGGAACAAAGGGTGCCTGATAAAGCTGCTGTAGGCCCATCTGCTCAGAACTGATTTCTGGGAAGGAGAAAATAAGAAAGAGGGAGAGAAAGGGAGAAAAGCCCTTAAAGCATGAACCTTTGTGGGTTTTAGCATGAATCCTTCGCAGTTTGTGACTGGGGTTGCCAGAGCAATCCTGAACCTGTCTGAATAAAGGTAGAGATGAGGGCACACACAAGTGGGCAGGGTTTGTGCTCTCTCTGGGGTTGCTTGGGCACCTCCACCTGCTGAAACATCACCCAGCAGGTGCCACATCAACTTTGGGGAAGGATTAGTACAATTAAAACATAACTTTTAATTTTGTACTATTAAAATGTGTCTTGAAAACAAATTCTTTCAAAGGCTGTTTCCAAGGCTCAGCCACCTCCTGACTTTGGAGGACAGTGGTTGCTGGGCAAAGACATGGAGTGGTCTGGCTGGGGAGATTGAGGGTACAGCAGACCTGGGATCTAGACCCTCACACACCTAAATCAAGGAGAGTTGGAAGTTACTTTGGACAACAGGACTAATTTGTGGATGGAGAGAGTAAAATACTTAATTTCCCCTCCATTTCCACAACACCCCAAGGTTATTCTGCAATGAGCTGAGAGCCTGAACCCACATGCTCACTGAAGCACTCGTGGAGTTCCAAAGAGGACCTGGAGCTGCAGGGACCCATGGAGGGTGAGCACACAGCCCTGCAGGCAGTTGCTGTGAGTCAAACACAAAAGAAAGCATGCAGCTCTGCACTGGTACAAACAGAGAGAGATCCCATGGCAACTTTTATTCTGCAGCTCTCAAACAAACTGCTACAGCAGGGAGCAGGAGAGGTGGGAGGTGAGTGTAAAACCACAGCCATGAGACAGCTCCCTCCAGGACACCGTGCCCACATTTCCTGGCTCCTGGTTTCACTGTTGTTCATAAGGGAGCTGAAGCCAAGACTTTTGCCAGCCTTTCTATCACTGGAGAAGGACCCAGCAGCCACAGCTCCAGCTCAGCACAGAGCAGAAGCAGCTGTCTGCTAAACCATTGGAGAACTTTGCAGTGCAGCTGCCTTTGGAGCATAAATAATTTCTGTTAATGGGCCAGCTTGGCAAATGAATTCAATTGTTTCCTCTCAAATAGGGTTTTTGCATCCAATTTTGACAGAGTGCTTAAAGTGGGGGCTCCCAACTCAGTGCTTTTTGGAGAGGTTTTCCAGAGAACATATTTCTGAAGAACACCTGGGAATTTGGTGACATTGCAGTATTTGTAAGATCTTGTATAACACAGTAGCAAGAACCAACTACTAAGCATGACCTAGAACCATCTCTTCCATGTGCCACAAGTACCTGTCAGACCTTGGATGAGCTAGGTGAAGGAAAGGACCAGGACATACGGGGGAAAAAGCCCAAGGAAACAAAAAACCCAACAACCCCACATTTTCCTTTAGAAAGCAAATGCTCAGCCTAACCAGTTCCACAGTTCTGGATGCTGGATGGTCAATTAGAGAGTGGCAGGAGCTGGCATTGCTGCTAAGACAAAAACACATGCCCAGCTCTGGTCTTTGGCAAGTTATTCCATCTTTGACCCATCCCAAGTGATGAGAGGCCTCGAGAGGGTGAAATCCACAGCCCTCCTTCAGGCTTTGATACCCAGTTTGCGTAACAGGATCTGCTGGTGGGATTTAGGTGTTAAAGAGGCAGCTTATGATTGCTGGGAAAACTCAGGTTTTGTCTCTTTGTTCATCAGGAAAACTCTCAGTGAATATGGCAGGACTTTTCACGATGAGAGAGAGGAAAGAGTCCATCTCCATTAGCCAAAAAACCCATAATAATCTTGCTGGACAAGTCAGCACAGAGAGGCCATTCAGGAGAGGCTGCAGAGGAACAAAGCTGAGGACCTAAGGGTTGGACTCATGATCCTTGTGGGTCCCTTCCAACTCAGAATATTCCATGACAATAGGACTTCTATGGATGGCAGAGTATGTTTTCTTCTATATATTTACATTTTTAATCTGGTACCATAGAGTTTACTCACTTTTGATTCAAATACCAAACAGCCTGTGTTGCTAAACCTCCAGCTACCAGCACAGCTTTTTAAAGCAAACTTTTGTTTAATGATAACTCTGGCATCATTGATTTTATTCATTTTAATAACCCCCTGGATTCAGTTTGCTCTGTGTTGCTGCATCCTCTGCAAGGGCAGTGATCTTGCACATTATAATGGTTTCTGCATTAAGCATCTTCTGTGAAAAATCAGAAAACTCCAGCTGAGCAAATTGCTGGGTGTTGTTGGGGCTGTGCTTGGTGCTTTGAAAAAAAGAAATCCATCTCTCCTGCAAGCCTTAACCAGGGTCTGGTGTGCATGCCAGCTGTCAGCAAGGGGAAAGCGGGGTAATTGGAGCGATTAAAAGCTCACAATGGTTACAGACATGGTTTTGCATTTAAGGTGGAGTGAAATTGTGCTGTGACAGTGCCATGGCTGCTCTAGGGAAGTCTGTGGAATCCTAGCTGTCATCTCTGCACCAGTATTTTACATTCTGGAACCTTGACCCCACCAGTTGGCAGCTACATAAACACCTCCAGGCATGCTGGGGAGCAGCAGCACAAAGGGATGGATGTGCTGACCCCCAAGCTGTGCTAAGGAGCTGTGCTTTAAAAAGATCCTCCCCTTGAATATATAATGAAATAGTGGCAATTTTAGTAGCTAATGTGAGGTGAACACAGGAGGGCTCTTATTTATTATTGCAAACAGTGCAGGAGAGGAAAAATTTCTACATATATTTGAGAGGATTCAATAAGATCTCATATATAAGGATCCAGAATCTCTGTAGAAATCAGGACCAGGCAAAGCAATGACATTACAGTTCATTTGAATTACTGCACCAGTGGGATTTTGCAAATTTATCTGCTGCCTTGCCCCTGAAAGGATTGACTCAAGCAATATGAGTGTGCAGGACATCTGAATATTATCTAAGTTTTCCTGAAAATAGTTATATCTTTCTGGAGCATAAAGGAGACCTTGAGGAAAAACAAACAGTGCTGTCCTCTACCTCTAAAGGCTTTCTTTACATGCACATTTCCCACTGGATAAAAATAGCCCTAAACCCTGGGTTAAGTAAGCTTCTTATATTGGAAAAACCTGTTTCAAGTGGACAAAGTAGACAGAAGTGGCACACCATAAAGAGGCCTTTGGTTTCAGTGTCTGCAACTTGAAACACCATCCTGGTCTCATCTTCTGTGTCCCAGAGGGAACTAACCAACACTGATTGCAAAGAGCAGAGCAAGCATGAACAGGGTGTGGGCTGTCTACTTCTCCTTTCTGCATTTCAAGATCAGGCTAAGTTCCTTTTCAAGCCTAACTGGAAACTGTGAAAAAATATTCACATGGAAAAGAAAAAAAAAATCCATTCTGTATCTTTCATCAGTACTCAAAACTTACAAGCTGGTCAAGAGCTTCACTATAAAAGAATCAACTGCAGTCATTTCCATTGCCAGTAATTTTGAAACTGTCTCATTAGTACTGAAACATTTCTAGAGACACACACATATCTTATTTCTGTTGTAATTATTTCTGAGTTACAGTTCAAAGGAAAGTTGAAGAAAGTCAGAGAACAGGATATGAGACTTCCTGGTGCATTTTTAAACTGCAGCACATAAAGCACTTGAGCTCTGTAGATTACTCCAAAGGGAATGGGAAGAGAACTAAGGAAAGCAAGCCCATTGTTTTGCTAAACTTATTAATCAAGTGTCCAGAAACAAGAGTGAAAAAAGAAGAGCTAAGCAAAATATTCAGAGACTGCATGCTATTGCTCAGTTCTGCTGCTCTGATCCTCTTGGCTACAACATTTCAAGCAAACTTGGTCACTTCAGTGTGCCTCAGTTTCCCCTTAAACACCCCACGCTCCCCCAGAATAAGAAGTCAGAAGGTTATTCATTTCTCATAATTAGCCACACAATTACCTTGGAGGATTCTGGCCTGAGCCCTTAAAACTGATCCTGGTAGGACTAGAAACAAAAGCTTTATTATTATTTCTTATTAATTACTACCATTCTCCTTAGAAGCCTTGTGGTCAAACCCAGAGCTGCTGTGAGAGCTCCTGGGGTAGATGCAGGACCAGCAGCTGGGTGACAGAGGGAATTCATCACTGTCCTACAGCAAGCCATTCCCACCTGAAGCCATGCCTTTTGAGATGGAGACCAGCTTAAAAGTGAAATTCAGTGGATCCCTCACCACACCAACTTAATGCTACAGCTCTGGAGGCCAAGCTCCACCACTGGCTGTGAATAGTTCAAGGTCTAGAAAGGAACCCACTTTTCTGCATAACAAATTCCTTTGATAAAACTGGGGGCAAGACAAAACCAGGAAAAAGTGAAACTGGAAGAAGAAACTAGAAGGAAAGAATACATCAATCCAGCATTACTACTGAATAAAGAATTAAAGTCATAAAATCACTACAGAAATCACAATCTTTAGGCAGAATTAGGTACCAATACTGATGATGGGTGGCTGTGGAAAGCTGCTGTACCCTCACAAGGTTCAGTCAGAAAACCCCCACCTGCCCTGAACCAGCACAAACACATGCAGCTGTTCTTTCTCAACATAACAATATTTGGAACATCTCCAATAAAGCCCTTTAAACTAAGGTTTTATATCCCAACCTGATGCACAAACTGTGTATTAGCACTGAGAACTGTCAGGGAGGTACTTCAGGGTTCCATGTGGGTTTTTTTATCCTTCTTTTTTCTGCTAAAGGAAATATCTTGGAAACCTTGGAAAGGACAGCCTCCTGTGTGTGTTCAGTAATGAGCCATGGGCATGTCTGACCATTTGTTTGTACATGGAGAGGGATTTCTCCTCCAAGAACAGATAAAAAAGAATTAGGTCTAATTGAACCTGAATAAGCCAGAAGCAAGAATGCAAAACTCTGAAAACTGCAGATCTTCCTTCAACTTTCTCTTGGACTTTTCCATGGGAGATTTTGCCAGCATGGAACAATCCTTTGAAGCAATGGAACAAATGTGTGAGTCACTTAAAAAGTTCTCATTTTCAACAAAAAGCTGAATTAGTTGCCCACTCTAATGGGGACAGATATTAGGCTGAAAACCATGACTCCACTGATTCAGTGTCTCAGGAGACAAAATGTTCCTGTTATCCAGGCAGGCTGGAATTGCAGGAGAGCAGGGAAGCTGCCCTGCAATGCTTTACAGAGCCTAAAACTGCAAGCAAAGGCAGCATAATTTTGCTAAAAAGACAGAACTGAAGTGGGGAAAAAAAACTTACTTGCAGTCTTAATTTATTTCAAAACACAGACATAGATTCATCTGGATTTAACAGCTTTCTAGAGGAGATGGGCCATGCCTCTTCCTGAGAAATCAGCAATGATACTGAGCAAGTGAAGGCACATAGCCAGTGTCAAACTGTATCTTGACATGCCTACAATTAATAAAACACACTTGGGAAAAGCAAGGAGTTTAAGGGCATCTGTGTTAAAGGGGGAAAAAAAAAGAGAATTTACAATTGGAACATGATTATTGGGCTCAATACAAGGGTTATTAGGTGAAACTGTGTGGCTTCTATTATGGGAAAGGCAGATTAAAGTGTTATAATGAACTCATTGGGTTCAGAAAAATTACTTGTAGGGCAAACAAAAGAATGAAAGGATTAAAAAAAAGTATAAAAAAGATTCAACAGCCATCACATTCAAGGTACCACAAACAGATAACACAGGCAGTGTTTCCACACACCCCACCAGTGCTTTCCCAAAAACAGAGCTGTGACTTGTCTCCCTCAGACTAAACAGGAAACAAGAACTGGTTTGGACTGGAGCCACATATTCACAGTAAAATGATTACTGGAGAAAGCATTTGGTACCAGTTTCAAACCCCACCATAACACAGAGATTGCTCATCTAATTTCTTTTCTCACACATGAACAGGAGCTTCATTAAGACTTTAAACACTGCTTTCTGTGGGGTTTCACCTGGAAAAGCACATGGCACTGATCTTTAGGAATTAGTAGGATGGCGTGTATGCTACAACAATGAAAGTGCAGCAAACCAAAATGATAGCAAGCAGAAAGAAGATTTAGCACAGGAAAATACAGACTGAACATGAAATTCCTAGACAACACATTTGATACACCATTGTTTAATATTTAAATCCCCAACCTTCCTATTTATTCCTGCTGAAATGTATAATGTGAAAATAATTTTGACTTTTCCCTCCCCACGGGCAAATTCTCAGCTTTGAAAATTTTAGCTCTGAAGCTGTCACACATCTGCTCTCTTTTTACACAAGTGCTTTACCAGAGATAGTCAGACCATGTTGGTTTCCAACCTTCATTTTCACATTTTGCATTTAGAACTGAGCCCATCCCAGGTATTAGGGAGTTCTAGATGCTCTCCAGTCAGAAACCCTAAATACTGTGGTGTTTGAGAAACTGCCACACTGGTAAATCCATTGCTCCTAATGACTACAGTCTACTAGCAAAACAGGATTTATTTATTCCAGACATTATGAATAATTTCTAACAACAAATCCATCTGAGAATTTTGCAGTTTGCCAGCAAACAAAGGAAGTGGCAGAATTTCTCAAATTAATTTTAATGCATTATTTACCAAAGCCTCTTGTATAACGAGGTAGGGAACAACTCTGCTGACAGACAGAACTAGAGTAACAATCTAAACTGATATTTTTTGATCTTCTGTTTCTACAAAATAGCAAGGACTAGAAACATTCATATTTGTATCCTCCATTACCTTTATCAACACTGTGACCCAAAGCCTTATATGTTCATTAATATGATTCATTAATATGCTTATATGCCACTTAATACATAGCATATAATGAAATATTCACTGACAAGGCACCCCATCACTAAACATACATTTTGTTAATAACGAAAAAAAGCACTTCTTAGAAAACTAAAGATAAATTAAACCAACACATCTCTAAAAATCCTCAAAAGACCTTATCAGAGTCTACTTTTCAGACAGAGCATTTCCTCCAGCAGTCTCACCCCAAGGCCTGCTCAAAGCCAATCAATCACTCCCCACCCTCCTCCTCATCACTTCCTTTGAAGCAATAGCTGGAAATAGCCCCATCTGCTCTGAAAATCAAAGAGCAGCAGCTGGTGATCAACCCCTTTTAGAGCAGCCTGTGAGACTTAAAGATATTGTCCTGAGCAACTCAGTCAAAATTAATTATAACCTAGAAGGAATTAATTAGAGGCTATCTTTATTTCATCTCCATTGTTGTGCAGACAATTGTTTGCTACTCCTCACATGACTTGGTAATTACAGTAAGATGAAACCACTTAAGATGAAATGTCCTGAATGGGTTTTGATTCAGATTTACAAGAGTGTGTTTGCAGAGCTGGGGGGGAGAAGAATGCTTGTTAAATACAGAGCAGATCTCCACACACACACAAAAGGTTTGTCAGCTCTTATTATTGCTCAGTTGGGACAGCAAAACAGAAGAGTTTTTGTTAATTAAAAAAATTAAAATACTAACTAGAAACAACAGAGAAATTATGGTGGAATTCTGTTGTAAAATTCAGATTTTAGATTCAGGAATCCTTGCTCTCCTATTTGAAGGTGTAAGAAGCTTCCTGAGATCTGTTACACACTACCAGTAGTTTTATCTTGCACTGTGGGAGGGAGTTTCTATAGGCACTTTAATTCCAAGCCAGATCAAATGGCTCTAATCAGTATTTTTTCAACCTTTTATCAAGGCAGGCAAGTGCTGCACGTGATGCAGAGGCTTCCCAGATGGTTTTCAGCTAAAAGGAGAGAGTCTTATCAGGACTGAAAAGAGACAGTGGCAGATTTCTATTTGGTTAGTAACCACTGCTCTCCATATTAGCATCTTTGATTAGATTACAGGAATGAGATTCTCTAGTTTGATAGTATAAATCCCATCTGAGAACAGCAAAAAAAAACCACCCCAAACCTTGCATTTGGGAGAGGAAAACATCCATCTAATTGTAATCTACTGAAGTAATCTCTCCCTAGCAGCATAACAAAGTTAAATTATTCTAAAACAATAATGTCTGTTGCACATGGGTTTGGGGGAGGCTAAATGGAAGCTGACCCTCCCTGTGGACATGAGTGCTCCATGTTTCCAGGGGTAATAAATAACATATCCCCTGCTGGAACCAGCAAATGCAATGCCTGGCACTCCTGGGAATTGGCTAAACTGAGTCTATGGCACAAAAGTGGAGCTGAGTGATTAATTCATGTGGTGCCTGCTCTGAGGAAGATCCAGAGGCCCTGGGTCATGGGGACATTATTTTTAGAGTGTGAAATCCTATGAAATTATCATGACTTTCACATGTATAATACATGAGGAGGTAGGGAGGCTCAGCTTCATTCTGTCTCCTCTTACAAGTAGTGGTTCAAGAGTGAAATTTTGCTTCATCAGTCATGCGACAGCCTCGGGAGAAGGAAACAGCAAAGACAAAATGGTTCTTGATAGCAGCAAACTGTTCTAAATGTGCTCAGCTTTCTCATTTCTGAAAAATCCACAGGAGAATATGTTAAAAATTAACAGGAAAACCATCAGGTGGTTTTTGGGACAGGTAAGTGACAGGCATTTCAGTGGGAGCCCTCCCAGGCGTTCCAGAGCAATCCAAGACTTTCCTGAGGTAACTCCATTTAAAATGAACACTCTGCATCCATCCCTGGTTCTACAGCAGTGATTTCACATGGAGGTACAGAGCTACACCCAGCAGTTGGTCTTTGGGTACTAAAATATTGCAGTTATACAACACACACACAAAAGGTTCAGAAAATTTAAAACTGAGAAAATACACAACTCTCTTGTGGTTGTCACAGATATGCAAGATTAACTAAGTGTAGCAATAAATGAAATAAAGATGCATAATTTCCTTAGACCCTAATAATCCTGTGACAATCTGACTTGATTTCCAAACCAATTTTCCCATTTTTTATCCTCTGGAGAACAATTGCTGTTTACCAAGTTGCTTCCCAGAAACACTGCTGTAAAATATTCAATCTCCTGTGAGCAGAAAAAGGTCATCATGGGCATTATGTTCAGTGGAGCACAGAAAAACCCAATCCATCCAAATAAAATGAATTATATATGTTTATTTAAAAGCTATGACTTCTCATTATGTAATTGCTTTAATTAATAAGAATTTTAGTCTAAATCCAAAATGGCCACAAAAGATTATCCGTAAGCTAGCAAAAAAAAAAAAAAAAGTGATTTATTTATGTGTGCAAAATCTTAAATATTTCACACACCATTGTTCAAGGGATCTTTCTGTGATTTCAGCCTCATTTTAATCTTATCAGCATAAGACACTGTTTACAGTTCCTCCTGCTCTTGAAGAGGGTTTAAAAACCTTGTGTCCCAACCAGCCACACTATAATTTCCCACATTTAATTAGAAAATAGATGAGTTCAGTTTATTTGAACTGGTACTTGAAGTAAGCAATTAAGTGCTTCACTTAATAGAGTGTGTGCTGTAAATCTGGCCTTTCATTACATGCACAGCTCCCCACACAAAAGGTTTCTGGTAGCAGACAGAAGCTTGCAGGCATTGCTTTAATAAAAATACACTATTTAGGAATATTGTGATGTATTTCCACTGCCCCTAAGGGACTTACACTAATACAGCCTATTATCTGTCCTTATTACATTGAACTAAGTATGCAATTAATTGGCAATCTGTAGTGGATTATGGAAACATTCCAGATGGATGGCGGTTTATCACAGCATTTTGCTGCAACAGATACTGTAATTTCCTAAGTTTGGGACACTGACTTTACAAGAATTTATTTCTTTGTTAGATAGGTCTTGTGAGCAAGAATTTCCATTTCCTTTTACAGCAGAGGCAAGGGCTGGAGATGCAGCACAAAGCATTGTGAGATAACACTGTATTGCTTCAGCAGACTGTCTGTGCTCACACACAATGGGATGTGTGGGCTGCACCTCCCTCAAGAAATGAAAATGCAATCAATTGACTTAGTTAATATTTTGCTCTGTGGGAAAAACTCCATCAGACAGTCTGGAGCTCCATTAATCTGTGGCACTGCTTGAGCTGCGGCAGCCTGAGCAGGAGAAAGCCCTTTGTGGTTTGCCAGCCCTCCTCAGCAATTTGGGGGTGAGAGGGGAAGTTGTTCACCTTTCTACCTTTTCCTTCCACTGCCACTGGAGCTGGATAATGCAGGAAAAACCTGGGGTGGGGTATCTGGAGCTGCCACAGATGGCTCCACTGCCACAGGGACATGGCTGTTGGGAGGGAGAGCTCACCTGGGAGCTGAATCCAGACAATATCCAGAGAGCAGCAGACCCAGCATTGCATCACAGAGCAGGCAGGGGTTTGGAACACACCAGTCTCCCAGGAAGGGTTCTTTAAGATATTAAAATAAGATGTTATTGTGGACAAACCTCATCAATGTATTATTGACAGAAAGGAAGTGTACAGAGAGCCCCTTTGAAACCAGCAGAACATGAGCTCCTGTTCTGGTGCAGCAAACAGGGAGAGGCCCCAGGAAAAAAACCCTCTCGTTGTATCACACTTTGGGGCAAATGCACACGTTTCTCTCCCTGCAGTGGCAATGAGTATTGTTATTTATTAGACCACCTAGGTCTGTGCAGATAAAAAGTCACCTTCAAACAGCATTCATGTTATGTAGCAGTTCTTACTCCATGTCTCAAGACTTCTGTTTTCTCCCCTCAGCATAAATGCCCAGGAAGCTCCTACAATGCATGGATAAGAGTTCTATTCTTGCTCAACTGGGTATCAGTTCCTAAAAGTGAACAGCTCACTGCTTTTCCTAGGCACTCAGCAAGTATCACAATTCCTGTGAACATTTATAAATGCATATCTGCATAGACCACAGCTCAGCCAAGTAACCCAATCCTCATGTGAACTACATGCCCTGCTGGAGGAATTTTCACTTTAATGTAATTTAAGATATAAATCTGACTGTAAGATAAAATATCTTTTCATTCTTCCAGCTATACCTAAGCCTCCTGATTCCCCTTTCTCTTTGGTACTTGCCACTCTCATTTATTTTCAGACTGATAATTGCCCCCTTTACATTTCCATCAACAGACCCCCACACATCCAGCAAATCTCCAGATTGCTTTTGCCATGTGTTAGGATTAATAATTAATGAAGCCAGCTGATTGTTCCAAGTGACCCATTATCATGTCAGGGCAGAGATGAACTAGAGAGAAGACAGGATTCATTTCGGAACGTCCAATTTCAATATCAAAGTTCAAAATCAAAACACCACCAGCAACATAAATCTATTTCTTTCAAGAGATCTCTTTTTTTTTCAGAGCTGGCCAGAACAGTTCCTTTAGCCTGGAAAGCAGATATTCCCATGCTCAGGGCTTTTTAAACACAAACTATTTGTTCTCCAGTATGTGGCATTTCTCAGGGCTTTTCTGACATTTAAGTATCACCCAGGTATTTAATGATAATCAAGAAGGGAAAAAGAATGGGAAAGGGAAATGTACATTAGCATGAAAGATTAAGGGACATGAATATGCATAGCACACACACAAGAATAAAAAGCTGCTGTACAATGGGATGCCACAGAGCAGAGTGGGAGGGCTTCTGTTCATTAAGTGTTGATACAGTGGATTTAAATAAAATTGAATAAAATCCAATTTAAATGCCAGGATAAAAAGCCTTGAACGGCCAGGCAGGGAACAGAATGAATTTCTGTCCCTCAGAGGTCAGATCAATGCCTGACCGACAGCAGCTGCAGATGGTTGGCAGCAGAAGTCGCAAAAAATAAAAAATTAAATGGTTAGATCAGGTCTGCTGATTCTTTTTAATCCCATTCTTTGCTGTTCCTGTAACATAATATTTATCTCTAGTACAAAAAAACCCCAAACCTATCACAGGTGTCTTAACAGAGTTGGTATCTTACTAATTTGCATCATGTCTCAAGCCACCTTAGTCTCTACATGCATAATTCTAAAAGAGCAGTATTCAATTCTACAAGAATAATTGATACTTCAGCAAGAAGATTGTAAATTCACCCGCTGAGAAAAAGCAAACAAACAAATAAATGACAGCTCATCAATTTATTTGAAGTCATGAGCAAAGCTTCAGTGGAGATAGCACTGCACAGCTTATTATCAGCCTGCTGTTAATGTAGGGCTCCCTGCTTCGAGATTATTTAAGGATGACTAACTCATGTTACATTTATTTCCTCTAAACTTGCTCTGGGCTATATGAAAAGCAGGAATCAATTAATTATTTGCAGGACCATTCAGACAGCACTACAAACAAAATTTAGGCTTTCAACACAACACTTTTGTGGAGGAAAATATCACATGAAGTTGTACCACAAGCAATGAAAAAATCCAGAAAGGTAAAAATTAATTTTCAATGGGTTATAAAACCACTGAAGCGTTTAAAGTGTGAGAGCAATTTAGATGGAAACATTGATATCTGAAAAGTTAAAAGTGCAGATGGAATTGCATAGGTTTCATTGTTTTCAATTGTGTCTGCTTTCTTCACCACTCATAATTAATATTTACAGAATTTAAAACCTTTCTTAAGAGCCATGCTAGTGCCTCAGGATCAGTATTTTTTCAGCAGATGACTCACATTTTAATCCCTTGCATGTCATGGTAGGGCACAGAAAAGGAGGGTGCTCATATTGTCTCCAGTTGGCTGCACAGCTGAAATGGGGCTGCTGTGACTTCATTGTCCCCAAGGGACTCAGCATGGGCAGCATGTTTTAGTCATGACAGAAGGCAAAACCTGTGCGTGGTTATTTGAGGCAATCACTGAATCACTTTTGTGTTGTGCCTGGTATTGATTCACTCCTAACTGCTCTTGGCTTTCAGCAATAATCTCACTTTACCCCGAGATGTGTCAGGGACTGCACAAGTGGGGACAGCGGAGTCACAGAGTAGCCTCTAATGTAAATTACATCCTGATAAACATTTTATCACATTACATGTGATAAAACATCCTGAATTAGATACTCCTGCCCTCTGTCTTAATGGAGAATACCTGACCTACTCTTGGATTTCTGCTTCAAAAGATGGGCTGGAATCTCCAGGACTTGGATTAGACCTGGGAGCAATCCCATACTTGTTTCAGGAATGGGTAGATGATTTATCAAGCTGCTGCCAGCTCAAATGAGATTATAATGCCATGATACAATTATACCTTTTAACACTGTGGTAATGATGCCTTTTACCCACATAAATTAAGAAAACTCTGCAGAAAGTAAAAGACAGAAGCTTCATCTGAAACTTGGGTGGACAGCACATTTGAAGGTACTTATTACCCAAAAGGATGCAGGTACATTGTGCTTCTTCTCTGCAGGGAAAAGGAACCAAGACCTCTCCAGGGATTTTATGAGGAGTTTGCAAAAAAGGCCTTTTTATCATTTTAGAAGAGCAATTACTAAACCACTTCAGCCATGGAGTACCAGCAGCTGTCTATCTTCATTTTTCCTGAAAATGTTAAAAGTGCAAAATGCACTGGAAAGCTCCTTGCAGAGCAGCTGTGGATTATTTATGGCGCCTTTACTACCCATGCTCTCAAATGCACTGTTCCACATTGAAGGAATATGCCTTACCCATGAATGATCTGTAAAACAGACAGTCCCAGCAGTTCAGTACTGAAAATGGGATGTCTTGGGGGAAAAAATAGAGCTGGTGAGAGTGTATTTCAAATAATAAAGTGCATTCAGTACTAATTAATCTGCAAAGTGACAATATGAACAAACTGGCTGGATCCTCTTTGTCTGGTTATTTTGCTGTGTGCCAACACAGAGCTATTCAGGGATACCAGAGCAGTTTGTTAAGTACACGACTGGGTGGTACATGACTAAAATTTCCTGGAATTACATACGCACTTGACTTCTCATGTACAAAAAAATCTGACTCAAACCTGTGCTAGGTTAGCAGTGCCATTTCTCACTTGTGTTTCAAAAAACTGGCTGAAGTTTCTGGCTTCAAGTCTGCAGATTTTCCTCCAAGACAACCATTTTGTTTGCCCACTGCACTGCTACTGGAAGGGGACAGCAACTCTTCCCCACCCAAGATGAAGTAAGGGGAAGAAATAGTCTCAAAAATCAGAGCTGTTGTCATGGAAACCAGAACAAGGATTTTCGAGGCCAAAACGGAAGCATTTATAAATCAGAGACAAGGAAAATCCAACCCTTTTATAAAAATACGTTAAGTAGAAAATGTCTTTATCATAGGAAGTCAGATATTTACTAGCTCAACAAATGCTGCAGTGTAAAGCAGTATGTGAGTAAATATTTTTTTTTTCTATAATACAATATGATCTCATCAGCACCAGTGGTTCATGCATTTGAGAGAAAGGCAGTAGTAGCCATAGAAACAGCCTGCTCCTCCTGAGTGGCAGAAGGTATCGTGTGACACCCACTTTTGGTGGTGGCCTCACACTCTGCCAGATTTGTGGCTGTTTTTGAGTGTCGGGGGTTTTTTGATGCACCCCAAGCCACTGGAACCAGTTTTATTCTGTGCAGCTCCACAGCCTGGCAGTGCCTCTGAGAGGAGGTACCTAAGGGAAGGAGATTCTTTCTGCAGGATGGAAATAAAGGGTGGCTCTAGGGGTGCTTGTAGAAACACTGCTGTTACTTTTCTTCCCCGTGTTGTTAGAAAGCATGTTGCTACAGCACTGCAATAAAATCAGGGCCATTACACCATGTACTCTTTCAGTATTTGTGTGGAGAGATGTACAAGTGAACAACAAACCTGCCTGAGGCCATAGAGCAAGACAAGGACAGACCTTGGGGGAAAAAAAAAAAGGTTTTTTCATTTTTCAATCCCAACCATTCACACAAAGCATTTCACCACTTCACCTTCTTTTGCCACCACCTTCAATCTCCCCTTCCCCACATCAGTTGCCAGCACAGAGCCCTACCAAAAGGCAGAGCTTGGCTTGCACTCTGATCTCCTGTGACACATTTTCTGTTTAGTGCTGGAAATCGCTGCTTTAAACTGCAACTTGAGCCCTGTCTCGGGACACAGGCTCTGAGTCACCTCCAGCAGCAGATGATTTACAGGCAGCCCTTCAAAGCTGTCCCAGCTCACTGCTACTATCTTGATCTCACTGGTACCTTCCTCAGTAGAAAAGCACAGGTTATCCTCTTGCTTGTTTGCAATGCTTAATTAGGCCCAAGCTGTAAAAAGCCAGGCTGACCTTTAATAGCTCTTTGTACTGGGCAGAAGAGCTGGATTTGCAGTTTAAGACTGCTTGTTGGTAATGATGGTTTCCCTCTCCTGTGATAAAGTACAACTTGAAAACAGAAAAAGCTGCTGTGTTCTGCTCTGGAGACCATCTGTGGGGGACACATCTGACACACATGTTTAATGAAGGTACTGGAGTACCCACACATGGAATAAACACTGAGATGGAAGCAGTTTATTGCCCTAACTTCCTCCCACAGCTCATGGCTCCAGCAGGCAGCACAGCTGGATCACACAAGAAGCTGCTGGATCACACAGGATCCAGCTGCTGGATCACCAGGTTTCCAGCTTGACTTTGTACACTCTCAGTGCAAAGAACAGGTGTTGAAAGGCTGGTTAGCCTCTGACCTGGAAATTCCCTCAGCAGGAGCATAATCTGTGTGATTTAGCGTGAGTATCTTGCGGCTTTAAGAGCTGGCGACCATGCAGTTTACAGCCTAATGTCACAGGCAAGTGACAAAACTCCATCCGGCTGGATCACACAGAAAGCTGCTCCAGAACCAGGCTTTTATAGCCCAAAGTTTTGAAAAAACCAACCTGGAACTGACTGGAGCAATTTGGCAAAGCTGAGATGCACAAGGACATGACTGCATACTACATATAGTGTGTGTGTGTGTGTGTGTGTATATCTATCTATCTATCTATCTATCTATCTATCTATCTATCTATCTATCTATCTATCTATCTATCTATCTATCTATCTATCTATCTATCTATCTATCTATCTATCTATCTATCTATCTATCTATCTATCTATCTATCTATCTATCTATCTATCTATCTATCCATCTATCTATCTATCTATCTATATCTACATACATCCCTGGGAAAGGCATGAGGCAGGAACAGCTTCCTCTCCCACACTTTGATCTGGTGTCTCACCTTTCCCTGGATACTCTTGGAGCAGAGATCCCAGCACTGAGCAGTCAGCAACAACTGGGTGCTCCCATAACCTGCACTGGTTTTGTTCTGGGCAATAACCATCCCATTGTGAGCTCTGGGTCACTCTGTGAAAGGTAACCAAAGGCTTTGGACTCTGAGAGACACACTCCACACCTGGACAGAAATATGGGAAGCAGTTAAAAAGATGAGTTAGGGTGGAAAATAAACTGTTCTGCACAAACAACAAGAACAAGAACAAACAAAGAATGAATAGATCAAATCCAGCCCAGGTGGAAGGGAAGAAGCTGTGTGGGAAAAGGAGCTGCACGTAACAAAGCAGGGCACTTGTACAAACCCCTGAAACAGCAAGAAATTTATTTGTTTCCTCAATGGCTCTTGACATCACAAGCCATGATCATGTTTCCATCACTTATTTTCAAAACTTAAGGGTTTTCCATACAAGAGAGAACAAAACACTGGTTTCTTGTTACATGGTGGGTGTCAATATTGCACGGTGCCAAGAAACACAGCTGCCCTGCTGAAAAAGCCTTCCCTCACAAATCCAGGATGTTTCAAGGGGTTTTCTCCCACTGCTTGGAGAAAGAGTCTGCATGCATTAAAGAGGTGAACAAGAGTGAAAATGAGTTCAGGAATGTTACCAGAACTTTCCCATCTCCTACTCAAACATGTTTTTGTTTGCAACACTCAGTGCTCTAAAATTCTTTGATGTTTTTCACTGTGTTTGCCCCTCATTGTTTCTGATGGCGGTGGCACTTCCAGGGTTTGGGGTGGGCAGACCAAACAGTCTGACCCCAAGGAGACAATTGTGATAACACCCTGTGAGGTGATCCATGCTCACAAACAGAACAGAAAGCCTGGGCCACATTGTCACTGTGTGTAATGCTGCCCACATTACAATTGAAATAGAGGAATTAAGCTGTGTTCTGAGGAAATGAGACCTTCTGTTTCCATCTGCATCCTCTGCTTTCCATCCTGCAGTACTATATATGGAAACAGCTAAAGTTATATATTTTCTATGGAAGACTTCCTCATTGGAGAAAATACCCTCAACAAATTCTAAAATTCCTTCATAGAAAGCAGACTGTAAATTAAAAAAAAAAAAAAAAACAAAAACCAAATAAAACCAACCAAATTAAAAAAAAAAAGAAGCAAACCCAAAGACAGTTGATATTCAGAATTCTACCATTTGATTCCTTTACTCAGTTACAGGTTTGTTGTATTCCTCTACAGTTTTCACTAAACACAGATTACAAACCTTTGCAAACAAAACAAAAGAATTGGGTAATGCAGTAAGTAATCTGGAATTTAATTCAAACTAGGCCTGGGCTAAGCAGAAAATAAACAAAGGAGGCTGTGTAGGGTTTCTCAGCATCAGAGGTTGCATATTTGGTGGAAAAGGTTCTCTTGTTAAGGATTGTTTGCCTTGTTGAATTGGCTGTGGTTTATATGAATGTTATCCCACCTGTAAGTACATTTTCTAAAATTATGCATGTTCTAATCACAGAATCAGAGAACGGTTTGGAGGTGACCTTAAACATCACTTAGTTCCAACCCCAATAATCAGATTCATCTGTTCACTGCCCCCTTTTTCTCCTTTTATAGAAGAGTTGGTTACCAGCAGGCAGAGTTTGTAAAGGGAAGTACAAAGACTTGCAAAACCCAGAACTTCCTTTGTGACTACCTAAGGACTCAGTTTGGGTGAGAATCAGACTTTCTTTTACCCTTATATGGCAATACTACAAAAACCCGAAGGCAAATCAGGTGAGAAGCTGTGAAGTTACAGCAGCCAGTTACAGGCAGAGCTGAACAACATGGATATAAAAGGCTGTGAGGGGTAGGTTTGGAAGATACCTTTTAAAGTCAAAAGAATTTTGTGCTGAGGTCACCCTACAGATGATCAGAGGGCCAAGCCTACCACTAGTTTCATCAAATACCATTATTGCAGGATTTCACTGTGACTGCAGATGCCTTGTGAAACTTCATGTGTCCATCAAAACAGGAAACACTGAGCCTCAGGGCATAAAAAGGGGTGAAATGACTTCTGTGTCCACTAGACCCTAAAACATGGAAAGGATCTTTTATAATTTAACTCTTCTAACTCAAGTGTGACCTCTTTTGCAATATAATGTAACTGAAATGCTGAGTAATAAGTGGGAAGTGAAAAGCATCACCTCTGTTTCCTCCATGTGACTCCCAGCAGTGCTTATCTGCACTCCAGGCTGCAAGAGGCTTCAAACTGAATGGCTTATTTGGACCTACAGTCCCAATCTCTCTTTCCCAGGAGGTGAACATACCCCCAAAATACCCTGCTGAAAAGTGCCTCCGGTGTGATAATGCCATTTTTGGAGTTCTCAGATGCCTGTGGCTGGGAGGGCTGAAGTTCTGCTCATTGCATGTCTGAGTGCAGCTAATTATAAGCTCTTTGGAGCAGAAATCCTGTCTGTCTGCACAGTCTTTGGCACAGCAGGGTCCCTTTCTCAGCTGGCCTTCAGTGAGAACTCAGTGCGAGGTATGAATCATATCAAAGGTGAATCAGAACTATTCTGAGTCACTGACACCAGAGAGAAACAACCTTAACATATGTATACAAGACTAATGAGCTGCAAAATTTCTCTGTTCCAACTCAAGAGAGGAGAAAAAAATAATTTTAAAGAAACTAAAAGATAACTGAGGTAAAGCAGATGTGCTAGATATTAATGCATATAAATATTCTATTTTGTTATCTTGAAATAATTTATTTTAACTGAAGGAGACTTACCTGAACTGAGACACTTGAACTGAAATGAGGAGTACCTGGAACTAAGGTCATCTAAATTTTCTGTGGTCTTGGCAAACTAATAAAACCAAACCTACTCCATTTTATTAAAGTCAAAAATATATAGTCTTTTAAATAAATAGTTTGGGGTTTTGTGGTTTTGGTTTTTTCACTCTGCAATCAAACATATGTCTAACACCAGTTCACAAAATTAGCCACAATTGTTTATAGAACCTTCTTGTGTGTTTTTCCTGTTTTTTATACACCAGTGTATTCTTAAATGTCCTTAAAAGGCATCTTAGTGTATTCTCTCTTTCTGACTGGCAGAAACAAAGCACTCGAGACACTTCACCAGCTCTGCTGAGTAGCTGAAAATACACATGAGGAAGTGACGACTCATTTAAGGAGAGCTGTGAATTGCTGCCCTTACGCACCGGGTTTCCAGCTTGACTTTTTACAGCGCAAAGAACAGGCGTTGAAAGGCTGGTTAGCCTCTGACCTGGAAATTCCCTCAGCAGGAGCATAATCTGTGTGATTTAGCGTGAGTATCTTGCGGCTTTAAGAGCTGGCGACCATGCAGTTTACAGCCTAATGTCACAGGCAAGTGACAAAACTCCATCCAGGAGCAGCAGGAAGCTCAGGTTAGATTGAGGGGCAGGGCAAACAAACCCACAGCTCAGTCAGCTCTGTCACAAAGGGGCAAGGCTTGAACAAAGGAGGATAAATTGGAGCTAAGCCAGGCCAGGAACCTTTCAGTAGCTTTTGACTGATTCTGTAGAAAAAGGGTCTTGAAATCATAATTTCTTTGTGAAGATGATACTGGTCAATCAGAATTAGCTGGCTGTTTGTCAGTCTGAGTGCAAGGTCAGTAAGACTAGAATCTCAAGTCTTGTATCTTCAGACTGAAAAGAGGTCCTACAGAAAGAGATAAAATATGAAACACAACCAATAAAACAAACAAATGTAAAACTCCAATTGCATGTGAAGCAATACATCCACAGAAACGCTAACCTTTAAAAATAATTTAAAGAAGAAAAAGTTAACTTGAATGAAAAAACTTTGTTTTTCTCATTGCGCGCGTTTCACTTTCTGGAAGTTCATTAACACTGATGGAAACCAAACACACAGCAGACTCTTTCCAGAACCTGCTCGTGTAGCCCAGGGAGGGATTTCCACCAAGAACAAGAGTTTTGTCCTCACGGTCATTATGCAGAGTTAATAGGAAAGGGATAAACTAATTTATTACACAGGTTTTACTTCTAACACACAGTGTGTAAACGGGGGAAGCCCAACCCGCTCGGAGCCCGCAGTGTGGGGAACTTCCTAAACATGCGATGCCATCGTGTGGGCAAAGACATCTCCAGCAGTTTCCAGAGGAATCTCATTGAATCCTGGAATGTTTTGAGCTGTTTTGAGTTAAAATGGTCATCTCGACCCTGCTACGGACAGGAACACCTTCCACTAGCCCAGGATATATTCACATCATATGAACATGGCATTAATTCCTTCATTTTTACTTTACTATGTGCTGACCCTGCTGAAGGAGGTGGGTAACTCCTGTGCCTCTAGTGGTGGTCAGTGTCTGAAACAGCATCCACCCTGGAATTCTGGTCAATCTGTTTCTGAGCTGACAACAGGAAGATTATTCTACAGGTTTTTATGAAATTTTGCATCTGTGAAGGTTAAAGAAACCACCCCACAATTAAAAAGTGTGGTTTAATTTTATCAAGACTTTTACTCATTCTTGCAAAAGAGCAAAACAGTGGGAGCTCTGCCATGGTTAGTGCAGACAGAATCACAGACTGGGTTGTGTTGGAAAGCACCTTAAAGCTCATCTCATTCCAACCCCTGCCATGGGCAGGAACACCTTTCACTAACTCAGGGTGCTCCAAGCCCCATCCAACCTGATCTTGAAAACTTCCAGGGATGGGACATTAATAACTTCTCTGGGAAACTATTTTTTCTCCCTAAATTCTCTTCTTTTGTACATTTCTGCTTTCTGTTGAAAACACACTGATCAGACTATAATTAAATAAGTTAAATGCCAAAGCTGCTAACCTGTTCCATGGTACCTTGTTGCAGGAACACTCACAATACCGAATTTGTGTGAATTTGCAGATTTGCATGAACTTCCCATCTCTGGAAGGAGAAGGAGGCTTCACACTGAGCTCAAGCTGCAAGAAAATCAACCAGAGTCAGACAAAGCATGGACAATAATGATGTCACTGCTCTGAATATGAAGGCCTTGGTATGCTGCAGGAACCAAACCCTGTAGCTGAAAGAACAAGGAGAATAATGCAAATGGGATGAAAAGTTGCTACCTGAAAAAAAAGTGAGTTGTGGGACCAGAGTTTTGCAACCACTGAGGTTATAATTTTTTCTCCCAAGTCTTCACATGTCTGACTGAAGGCATGGCGAGTTCCTCTCACCTTGCATTTGTCCCTTAGCCCATGTACAGCCTTTTTACCTCTCAGCTTCAGACCAGCCTGATTTTGCCAGTCAGGAGAAAGAAACTGAATCTATTCATTGATAAATTGTTGTGCTTTTCCTCCACTCCTCACTGCCATTGAAACTGACCAGAGCTGGAGTGTTTATACCCTGAAAGTGACCTGTATGTGTGTATTTACTACACACAGGCACACCCAGCTATTCCCATCCCAAAGCCATGAGCTGTTTCCAGCATAGATCAGGGCCAGCAACACCTATACCCACAGACCCTTCTAGGACCTTCCCAGGATAATTTCTGGGATGGTTTTTAAAATGCTTCAGCACAGGGGACCTGGCACCTCAGCCCTGACAGGAGCTGTGAAGGGTGGTTGCTGTGTCCCAGCTACAGCTCTGAATTTTTACTCTTTTTGAAACACTTTTTATGGCCAGGGAGGCTGAGGGAAAAGGGATGCCTCAGGAAGAAGGGTCCCCTCAGGTAGGAGGGTTCCTGGAAAAGCAGAGTCCCCTCAAGGAAAAGGATTCCTGGAAAAGCAGGGTCCCCTCAGGGAGGAGGGTTCCTGGAAAAGCAGGGTCCCCTCAGGGAAAAGGGTTCCCTGAAAAAGCAGGGTCTCCTCAGGGAGGGCGGTTCCCTAAAGGAGAGTCTCACCAGGGAAAAGGGTCCCCTCAGGGTGGGCGGTCCCCTCAAAATGGAGACTTTCCTCAGGGCGGAGGGTTCCCTCAGAAAGGAGGGAAATGTCCACTCAAATAGGAGGGTTTCCTCAGGGAAAAGCGTTCCCTTAGAGAGAAGGGTCCCCTCAAGGCTGAGGAAGCCCTGATGGAGGCCGCGCTCTCGCTGTGTCCGGAGCTCTCAGGCTGCCTCCTCACCGCCCGCCTGTCCCCTCCGGATCGCGGGGGCAACACCGCTGCTCCTCCTTTCCCCTGCCTTCCTCCATCCCTTCCCTGCCTTCCTCCACTTCCTCCACCCCTTCTCTGCCTTCCTCCAT
>NW_005054373.1:293711-358772 GCF_000277835.1 Geospiza fortis | reverse complement strand
GGGCGGGAGCTGCTGCCACCGGCTGCGGAGGATGGGCAGGGCAGGGCTGAGCTGGGCACAGCGGGAGTAAACCCTTCAAAGCCCCGTTTTCGCTGCTTAAATTAACAACATGCCCACGGTCTGTTTTTTAGGTTGCAGTGGCTTCCATTCACCTCTCGGTGTTTACTCCACGATCGGCATCTTCCTCAGGCAAACAAGGCTTTAGGCCTGAAGGTGAAGCAGCCACAACCCGGCCTCTTGTCTACGGTAAACAAAGTTAACGACAGAAATACCATTGGGCTCAACAGTGTGTCCTTCAGAAGGAAGGACTGTGTGATGGTTTCGTCTACAACGGAGAGGTGTCGGGAAGGATATGGAATTTGCAGAAAAAACCCCTGCAAAATGATCTTTTTGTTCCATATCTGATATTTTTCATATTGTCACCCCAGGTTTGTGTCTTCCCCAGACAGGTGGGAAGGCTGTTGGCAGTGGTGGCCGTCACTGTTGTTATATTTGCCCAATTATCCCATCATAAAAAAAACCAAAACATGGTGGAATTTGGGGTTTCAGGCTCTGTTAGGTCTGTGCTGTGCTGCTCCAAGGAGAAGGGCAGAGCACGTGGCCCAGACAACACTAAAAATCAGTCTGTAATGCAGGTGACTCCTGGGACTTTGACAAAAATGGTTTTACCACTAAAACTATGAAACAAAGAAACCCCAAGCAAACTGCCCAGTGCCAGTTTTAATTCTGTGGGTACCAACTCCCAGTGACTGATTTATTGGTTTCATATAAATCTCTGTGTTTTTAATGGGTCTTAAGTTGTGTTCCTGAATGTTTTTGTTCCCTTGTTTCAAATTATTTTTATAATGTGTCCATGAAAAAACCCCACTCTTATGTGATTTTCAGAGACTTTGCAGTGAAGGTGCTTTAGTACATCATATTGGCAAACTTAGGTTCAGTCCATTAATGCACCAGAAAGATGCAGCATAATCTGTCATAACTAATCCATTATCAGGCTTTTCCCTTCATGTTAGGGATGTAATCCAGCTGTCAAACTCACGGTCACTTTGTGTAAACTAATTTTACCATTAGATCATATTGGTTTTTCCATTTGATAGAGACTTGACTGAGGTTGGCATTGGTGGCCAGGGTGGTTTTAGCCAAGAGCTGTCAGACTGTCAGCTTTTAAAGCACACTTACTGTTCACAGATGTTCTCCAGGTTCATTGAGCCTTGGTGAATACAGAGACTAAACAGTAGTTTTAATAATTTCCTGTAAGGCTGCCAGTTTGCTCTTTTTGTAAAGCTTGCACTGGTATGTCAGTCTGTTTGATGTGTCTTTCATGGCCCTTGTGATACCTTTCTGTGTTTAATGGTTTTTTTTTATTTTTTTTTCTCTTTGCTTCAGGTTGAAAAGATGGGGAATGCTGAAAGCAATGCCTATCAGAATCACCTTTCCAGATTTCTTCCAGAGGAGCAGTCTGACATTGATGGACTGTTTGACACCTTATCAGGATCCAGTGGCTCAGCTGGAGCAAAAAATGCCAAAGCTGCAAAGAAAACTGTGACTTTGGCAGCACTACAGGTAAGACAGTCTGTTATTCATCATATATCTGGGATGTAGTGCATTGAACAGAATTCCAGAAATAAACTATAAAGATGTGGTATTTTTTAAGGATTGCTCATCTCAATTTAATTTTTCATATTCTGGGGCAGGATGGATATTTAACTTATTCTTGCAGTTTAACCAGAGTAGTGACCTTCAGGTTTGCATTTATCTCTTAAATTGCACTTTTGGATCCATTGCAGTTTTCATAATTCTGAAGTAAGTTAGGGTGTGTGGAAATATTTTCACAGAGACCTGAAAAATGGGAAGAATATTTTTATCCCTGGAGTCTGTAGTGTGGGATCATTTACAGATTGTCTTGAGAAGCTGTCACAAAGTCAATTTTTATTTGGTTATGCCTGTCTCCCTTGACATATCACTCTCTCTAATCTCTTCACTTGTACTAAAAGGAGAGAATTCAATTTGACTTGATTAAGCTGTGGCTCCCTGTTTTAGCTAATTAACATGCATTATGCTTCTGATTAACTTTGCATTCATTTTCTAATCAAGAAAAGAGAAAAATGAGTAATTGGGAGCCTTAATAACTTCAGCTAGTCAGGAACTAAGTGGCCAAATGAATGTGGTGGTAAAGTGCAGTTTGATGTATATTACACAGATAATGGAGTCCAATTAAAGCTCATTGAAAGCAGCAGGTTATTTTAAGGTGTTCAGCAATGCCTGTGCATACAGACCAGCTTCAGCCTTCCTGCAGCCTGGCTGGCTGTGAGCTGTCACCACTTTTTGGAGCACCAAGTTTGGAAATGATGTTCCTGCTGCCTGATTTTTCAGCAGTAGTTCATCCACTGTCCTTGGTGCCTGTTAATTGTTTGGGACCTGGCAGAAGTTCTCTTTCTAGCTTTGCCCCAGATCAGTGTGATCTTTGATGAACATTTGCCTTTTCCCTTTCTGCTTTTTTGTTTGCCAGCTTAAATTAAAATCTTTTGGAAGACTTCCTGTGGGTGCAGGGAGAATGGCAATGGCATTTCTGCCTCGTAGGTGACAGTGCCTCATGTCTGGACTGAGATGTGACAGATTTGATCCAACAACAATCTGGTACCACTGGCGAGGCCCCAGGCATCTGGGCCAGGACAGGCTGCGCTGCATAGCTTGGGAAGCAGGTGGAGCAGGAACCTCTTGATAATTTCATGAAGCCTTTTTAAAACAAGGGTTCTAAGCTGTCAGAGGTGTGAGTTAGATGGCTATTAAGAATTCCTTTTTTACACAACTCTTTTTTTTCACACCCCAGGCCCACTCTTTGGAATAGCTAGAAGCAAACTGAAAAAGTTCAGTGAAGTGATGGGATTAGGTAGGGAGTAGGCAGGTAATTCAGCAGTGTGAAGTAAAAAACCCTTGAGTATAATGTTTTAGTTGTGTTCCCTGCTGCCTCTCCCACTTGAGGCTCATAGAGGATTTTTAGAAAGCCTCTCAAAGGCAGCTGTACCCCCTGTGAGCATCCCTCCCTCGCTGTGGAGCACTCTGATGTGATGCTGTGGCTGCTATTTCTGCTGCTGGAATCAGTGGGAGCTGTGGCACTGACGTCAGTGCCAGCAGCACAGGGCTCAGGGTGTTGGATCTCTCATGCCCAGCAACAGCCATTAACAGCAAATAGCAGCAGCCCAGGTGGCTTCCCAGGAGTGGTATTGAACCAGAATCAGCAATAGCAGCTCCCCTGAGTGGAGCTGCAGTTGGGCTTTTAGGCACGTGGGGCTCCACTGATTTCAGCACAGTCCCCACTGAGTTATACCCCGTGTGGAAGAGTCAAGGCAGGTCCTCAGCACACCTCTGTGCACAGTGAGGACACTGGGTAATCACCCCCTCCTCTGTGCATGTACTCGAGGTGATTTATTTTTAAACTCTGTAATTATCTTGAACACTTTGAATCCAGAGTCAGATCTTTCCCACAGAGCTGTGATAAGTGATGATATATTCCAGCTAGATTTCAATTCAAAGGGCCAAACATGCAATCCACATGAATAAGTGCTGATTTTGACTCTCTTTAACACCAGGGATGCTTTTTAAAAATCAGGTGATCTGTGCTTCAATTAGTTGCTATGTAGGGGGAAATTTTCCAGGATTGTTTCTACACGTGTATGTGGGGTTAAACACTGCCTTGAGGCCAAAACTGAGATATGGAAAACACTCCACTTTGCTTTTAAGTGAGCTGCACTATCAAAAGCAGAATTAAAACACAGTTTTGAATGTTTTACTGGCAGAGCTGTAAACCTTTGCACCAGAGTTATCACCTAGAACCCTTTGCTAATATCCTATTAAGACTTTACAGTGTTGACTTTCCTGAAGTCCCTGGTGTTTCTAGAAAACAGTATCAACCTAATTCACTAAAAATATCACTATAAAAATAGAGATTTTTAGTTTTTCTCTTGGCAAAGCACTTCTTTGACAAAATTTTATTGCTGGTACTACATACTGTATGTCAGTACAGATTAACTGGAACACATCAGTTATTCCTCATTTGTGAAACGTGCTCTTTGCTGTTTCTGTCACTGCAGGCACACACCCGGGAGCCCCTGCCAGAGGCAATGACTGCTCGGTTGTACAATGGAATGAAAAGCATTGACCTGCCTGGCAAATCAGCTGGGCTCAGTGAACAGATTGCTAAGGAGCAGTTTGTCATTTTTATGTCAAACCTCTTAAAAGGGAACGCAGATGAGAAGATTAGCATCATAATGAGAATGATCGCCAAGAAGGGAGGGCCTCTGAAGGGCAAACAAATCCAAGAGGTAAACAAGCAGATAAATGTGTCTTGGGGGGACAGTAAGAGAGCAGCAGGGCTGTGGTTAAGAGCCAGCAAGGGCTGTGGTGTGGCTGGTACTTCTGGGAACTTTGTAAAATGCTTTCTAGAGCTTTCATGCAGGATCAACTATGTAACTTTTGAGGTATCAGGGAACAGTAATTCACTAGCAGCTCCTACACTGCAAAACTTGACCTTCCCCTCCCTCTTTCATTCTCTATTTTATGGAGGTGCTTTGTGAAGTAACATGTATGAAACAACTTGAAAAAGGATCCTTTTAAGGCCTATGATACTGAAATATCATTTCTGTAGTTCCTGACTTGTCATGGCAAGAGATGTTTCTGCCTTTGGGATTACAGCATCACTACTGCTTGACTTTATCCTCAGACAGAACTTTGAAGCTCCTGGAAATTTCACTTAAATACCAAAATAGTGATGTTTTAATCTTTTTAAGTTCACAGAGGATCTGATCACATCTGTAGTCCACGTACTGAGCTACAGGAAGGAGCTGAAAGGTTGGAGTTTGGAGAATACGAGGGATTCTGCAAGTGGAGTCAAAGCTTTGGCTTCTGAGCTGCTCTCAGAATTAAAGCTTCCAGGTAAGCAGCCCTGATTGAGCTTTCCCCAGAACTTGTGTAATCAGTGATCTCATGAGAATTTCTCTCTTTAGGTCACATCTTTGAATTTGAAGGGTGAGACCAAAATTTCAAACCTAGTGCTTAGAAAATGACATTGGAATTTTAATTATTTAACCTTACCATCTTTCGCCCCTAAATTCAAGTGAGATTTGATCTGAAGTCCTCGTTTGTCATGGAACATGTCTATTTTACAAATACCTGACTTGCAAGTGATAGGAATGAGCATCTAAATAATATTTATTTAAATAAAATTTATCATGTATTTTTGGCTATGTCCTTTTATAAAGCATAGGTCTGTCTTTGCACTGTTGTAATAACAGATCTTGCTGTCTTGTAAAGAACACTTCATGAGTTGTAGCTCAAAGTCTGTTTCTAAATCATGACAGCCCAATCAAAGAATGCCACAAGTAAAGGTTTCTCAGTTCTATGGTTGCATTTGTTTAAATTGTTTAATGTTGACATTTTACTGTTCCTGGCTCCTTTCCTATGTGGTTTTCTGTCCATTACAATAATGGACCATTATGTTTACACTTAAAAATCACCGGATTATTTTCCAGACAGGAGACTTACTCCTCTCCCTGTGTGTCTTATTCTTCAGATGGGACAAAACCCGTGGGTTCTCAGCTGCTGGAGACAAGTTTTGACCAAAGTGTCATTGAGGACTGGGTGTACCGAGTTCCCCAGATCTCAGTTTTCCTCAGTGTTGTCATCAGGCAAGGCCTCCACGTCCTGCATTCCCTCCCAGACCAAACCAATGACATCCTCAACCTGGTTCCTCACTGCAAAGGCATCAAAGGAAGAGGAGTTGTCAGTCTCTTTGACATCCCAGCCATCATCTACATCAACTCCCACCTGCCTGCAGAGATGCAGCACAAGTGGCAGCTTTTATTTTCCTCCAGGCTCCACGGGGAAAGCTTCTCACAGCTCTGTGCCCATATAGTGAACAAAGGTCCTTGCATAGTGATCATAAGGGACTTGGATGGTTTCCTCTTTGGTGGGTTTGCATCTCACTCCTGGGAGGTGAAGCCACAGTTTCAAGGTAAAACTTACTTTTCTTTCTTTAGTATCTCTGGTAAATTCCCTGGTTTTTGTACAGGCACAAGAATCCTGTCCCCTTAATGGATACTGTCCCTTTAATGACACAAAGTGTTTCTTACACTTCCAAGTGAATTTCTCTGTGACAAAAATAACACTAATTTTCAAAGAATATAAAACACACGCAGAGTTATTCTTAGCATGGCAGTCAGGCATGTTGCTGATTAATATTTATAGTTTTTTATTTGATAAGGCTTTCAAAATTGCAGGACTTACTGACCACAGAACAAGTTTTCAGGGAAATCTGTCAAGCCCTGTAGCTGCTTAGGTTGAAAATCAAATGAAAATGAATGAAGTAGATCACAGATGATGAATTAGTTTCTAAATAATTTGACCACAGGATGGCAGTCCTCCATCAGGAACACCTAAGCCTCCTCTTGCCATTTGTGCACTGTCTTTGTTCCCCTTGTAAAATCCAGCAGCCAGAGGATTCTTTGGGCAAGCTAAACTTCTTGTTCCCTTAAAACTTTGAGGGAGAAGAGAAGGTTTTTGAAGAACTCTTTGGAAAGAATGTTTGTGATGGATTTGTGAAAAAAAATCATGGGCTATGGGTATTTAATGTTGCTGGGAATCCTCACTCTGGCTACATTAGAAACTCAATTCATGTCCTAAATGAGTATTTGAAAATTACCACTTCAGACAGTTGGTATAATATTATTTTACACTGATTGCACATCCATTTCCTTGTATTTTTTCCTGATAGAGAAACATACATAGCTTACAGGGCAAGCACACCACAGGTGCCTCTGAATCCTGAACTGGACATGGTGAAAATTGCTTTAAATCATTGACTCTGAACTGATTTATCTATCAGTGTAGTCAGAGCTAGGGATGTCTGCATTCAGTTTGTACAGATCTGTCAGTTGGCCAGTTTTAGGTGATATAATGCAGTCTGAGGTAGGTGACATAGTGACATAATGTCCTAGTGGTGCCTCTGACTCTGCCCTTGATCACAGCCTGTAATTGCATTGATTTTTGTGACCGTACAGAGTTCACTGAGAGTAAAAAAATATATATAAATCTTGATGGGGGATCTACTGGCTTTCTGAGATGGCAGCCACTGTCTTTGAATTATTCAGCTTAAATTATTTTTTTCTAATTTATTTGTTATTGCTTGACCTCTTGTCTGACCTGAGGTGCTTCTCTGTTTGCAGGTGACAACAGATGCTTTCTGTTTTCTGTTTTCCCCACTCTGGCTGTATACACATACACAGGGTACAATGACCACTACATGTATTTAAACCATGGCCAACAGACTATGCCAAATGGGCTTGTAAGTATTCAGAAATGATGATTTGGAAATTGGATTTGTGGCTGGCGTTTGGAAATGTTTTGTGGGTTTTTTTCTTTCTGAGAGCAGATTGATTTCACTTGTTATTCTCTGAGGAAATGTGCATGCCTGAAGCAGCACAAAACAGTAATCTGTGTAACTGAGGATTCTTCCACTGGCTGCTCTCCCTGCCACAGCAACTGCTTTTGGAATTATGGAGGAGAAAGCCCAGCAGGATGAGAGTGCAGACATTGCAAGTAGCTGCTGCTGCTGTGTGATGACAGTGGCAGGAGCTACTCCTACTCAAATTCACAAATGAGCTCTCCAGATGCAGAGGAGTTTCTACAGAGCTACAACACACCACCTGTCCTGGAAATACTTCACAGTTTTGGAGCATTATGTGCCCATAAATTTGGGGATTTCCAGCGGGCTGGAATTAATTTGCTCTAGAAAAAGTGAACAACATCAAATTACATTATTGGTTTCTCTAGATACTTCCCTAAATGGAAAGGAGGCAACAAACCTGAGCACTGCCACTCTGTTTGAAATGGAACTGTTAATAGTCAATAAAGAAAAGCCAGGAGTTTAATTTCTGGCACAAGTGACAGATATTTGTATTCTGTGAAGCACAGAGGTAGGGCAGTATCACTCAGGTAAATTCTCAGTTGTATTCAGGAATAGTAGATGTGGGTATCCCCTTTTTTCACCTCTCCACAGAAGTGTGGCATAAATACTGACCACAGCAGCTTACTCTCAGGTTTCCTGACTTTGCCAGTCTGTTTTCCCTGTGCAGGATGTGTTTAATGTGCTGCTTTTCTCCACAGGGTATGGGTGGGCAGCATGGCTACTTTGGGCTCTGGATAGACAGTGACTATGGGAAGGGCCACAGCAAAGCCAAACCTCGCTGCACCACCTACAACAGCCCCCAGCTGTCAGCCAAAGAGGATTTTACACTGGATGCCATGGAAGTCTGGGCAGTGGGAGATGCCCCTGAGAGTGCAGGGGTAGGTGAAATTGTGAATTGAACCTGTGAAATTGTGTCCTGGTTGGAACAGAAGATGTGAATGCAAAGCTCACGGCTGCAGTTTTCTGTTTAAACACTCTCTCTGCATTGTAGTGAATATTTTCTTTGCCTGGCCCTGTGGTGCCATGTGTTTTGTAGCACCAAATAGCAGAGCTGTAGTGGAATTACTGAGGTTGCCACAAGAAAGAATATCAGGAGCCATGAGGTGATAGAGTCAGAATAGCAGTACTTTGAATTTTAAGAGACATTTTCAATATTGAGGAATGGTCTCTGGGAGGAACCTCCTTGGAGGGGCTCAGTAAAACCCAGAGTTTCTAAAAGCACTGGAAATTCTCAAGTAAAGTCTAATCTATGGTTCAAGAAGAGATCCAAAAGCTTTCTTTATCAGTAACTTTAAATTTACTATTGTTTTAGCATGAACTTTTGTGAATAGATTTATGCCAGTGTTTCTGCACATGGTTTATTTTTGGGAATGAGTAGAAACCCTCTCTCCAGTCTCCTCTATCCCTGCAATTTATTCTCTGATCAAACTGTCTGGTCTGTACAGTTTAGTGGGGTTTTAAAATTTATTTCTTTTTAATTTTTACTTCTTTTCAAATGAAATTCACATATCCTGACTCCACTGGACATGTAGCTCTAAGTAGAAACAGAGCAAACTGTTTACAGAATATGCTGAATTGTAACTGGATCTCTTTACAAACCTCACATCAGCACTTCAGACTGAGGTGGGGTTAACCAGGATGTCCTGGATGGCTTGTAACCTGAATAAACTTGAAATATCTCACTGTCATCTTAGGAAAAGTTTATGGCTGTTTTATGTAGCTGCAGCAGTAAAAATCATTTGATGTATTTGTGAATTTTGAAATTGGAAACACATCTTCTCCATTGTGCCAAGCATGCAGACCACATCACTTACAGACTTTTGAGTGTGTCTTCCCTGTAGCCTGATACTGACCCTTTAAATTGACTGTATTTTGTTTTGTTTTGAAGAAGAAAGGTAAGAAGAGTATCCTGGATGTGGATCCTCAGGCTCAGGCCTTGCTGGAAATGGCTGGGAAAAGCCGTCAGAGCGAGGGTCTGCGGGAGCCCGTGGAAGAGGATGAAGGTGATGATGATGAGAACTAAAGGAGCCACAGTAACATGTAAAAACTTCACTTTTGTTTTCTTCAAGTGCTGGTGATGTTCCTTGGACAAGATATTTTTTCCTTTTCTTTTTTCTCCTTGAATGTACCTAATTGTCTGGGACAAAGCTTAAGCCTTGTACTTGTGTAATATTTAGGTGTAAAGCACTAATCTGCCTGAAGGGTTTTGTCTGTGGAGGACAGAAGAATTAACTGGGGACATAATCATTAGGCATGGCTGAGCTCCAGCTGAATATGAATTTGCTTTCATTCCCCATAGATCATGTCTGCACACTGAATTAAAAGCAGCAGAAGTTATTGACAGTATGGCTTTCTGGCCTGGAGAATTGATATGTACATAGTTATATATTTATAAAACCTGTTCCAGACACTGATTAAAGCTCTTATACCTCAACTGCACATATTTATTTGCATGTAATGAAATTAGTCAGCAAAGCTTATAAACTATAACAATGTCTTACACTGCTGAACATAGAATAGTCCACATGATGCCATATGAAGGGTGCTATAAATCTGCATTGCTTCAGTTAAAGCATTAAATTTCAAGCTTTCTAAGTCAGATTTTCAGCAAGTGATTCCATGTGAGCTGCAGGATGTTACACAACAAGTTTTACAGTACTACACTATCCTTAGTGCAGCTCTCTTCATCTGTTTCTGCAGAAACTTGTCTGTTGCTTTTTAAACTTAGACCAGAATCATTGGAGCCATATTTATCCTAAAAATACCTCCAGCAGAATTCTCTAGAGAAGTTACATTCTTCAGTAGCCTCATGAGACTGGAGTAAAAGATCAGGCTCTAAAAAAGGTTGAGTAAGAAGCAGCCACACTTAATTGAGAATAGGATCTGCAGATACCTTGTGAAAGAAATAAAAATCAGGGTTATGTCTGTGAAATGTTTAAAGAAGACTGCAGTACACGTTATTTCCACATAATGAATCATTACTTTGTTATGGAAAAGGATCCCCACAATGTGAAATGCAGTTATTGGGGTTTGTGCTCTGTTTTGTGACTCTTCACCAGTCAGCACCAATTTTGTCAGGTCTCTTATACTCAGGACTTTTTCTACTTGAATTAGTTCCCATCTCTCAGTAATTATTAATTTGACCTTGCTAATTCTATGTGTAATTAACTTGTCAAAAATAACCCTTTGTACCAGGGGCTGCAATTTCTAACTCAGCAACAAGTGTTTGGTTATCAGTGTCTCTGACTGTCGGTTTTTCTCCTCCTGAGGAAAAGGACTATGTCCAATCTCCTTTGTCCTGGCATGAGTTTGTCTTCTTTGCAGCTTAGAGAAAAACAATAGAATTCTATAATTTCTGCTCATGTGGCCTTCCTTAAAATCCTTTCCCTTGGTGTTTTCTTGTATGAGATTTTTTCCCCCCACCTGTTGTTTTTGATAGGGAGCCAGATTTGAATATTCTGAACAATCTGCACTCGTGCCTTAACGTAGATCTCATTTGTGAAAATTGTATTAAACGACATGAATTTAGTTTTGAAAGGAGAGCATGAACAAATCACTCCAGCCAGGCATCCTAGGACTCAGCTGTGTGTGTTATGGAGTACCTGAACTAATGCTTGGGGCATTTACATGCTGTTTGTTGCAGTACAGAGAGTGCTGTGAAAGGCCTGGGAGAATGTCCTTTTATGCTGTACTTGCTTAGAGAAACCAGATAATCCCCCAAGTTTGTAGCACACAGAAAAAAAATAAGCATCAGAACAATTGCACTGATACTTTTGTATAATTTTCTTCTCTCTATCTATAAATAATATTAAAAAGATTAAATTTTACAATGTAAGGAGTAGTAAGTACATGATGCTGTCTGTAAGTGTGGTGATAGCAGCTTTTGTTTGAATATTCTCAAATTCCCACCATGAGTCTCAGAGGTCCTTTTCACTTAGCAGTGACTAAGCCTATTAAACACTCCCATGTAGATGGCATACAGGATGAGACAGTTGAATTTCTGCTGTTAAACATAAAATAAACAGCTAGGCTTTATTTTCCTTCCATTACAAGGCAGAAGCTTGTTTTTGATAACTGAAGCCATCTGCAAGGGTATGAAAAACCTGAATTCTACAAAGCTACTCTCCACCAAAAATATTTCAGTGGCCAGGTTTTCTTTGATTTTTAATGAGTATTAGTAAAGCTGTTTCTTTCTAGATTATGAACCCAAAATATAATCCTGTTTGAACTCTTGTGACTATCAGCATAGCACTGTGACCTCTGAAATTGTAGTTTTTTGACAAGTTTGTGTCTGAGACTCTTCCTCTTCATTTTGAAGGTGTTAAGCTGGGGCAAGAAGAAAACTGACACTGGCACTTTAGCAAATGTCTCAGTGAAGCATTATTTGCTAGGACACCACTGATCCAACCAGCAGATGGGATTATTCCAAATTGTTCTTTAAATGTAAAAGATGGGTTTGAGAAAGACTCAATTTTTTTTTAACCTGAGCCTAATGATTAAGAAATCTGGGCTTCATGCTCATGCACCTAAAAATGTCCAGCAAGCTTTTGTCAGCATTGGGCTTAGCTATGATCTGAACAGCTCAGTCTCTTTCGTGCAGTTTTGGCCCAGCTGCAAAACCCAACATCCCTGCTCTGTTCCTGACTCATCTTTATTCTCAGGCTCTTTGGAAATGAGTCCCTTTCCCATTAAATCCATCCTCTGCTGAGCACTGGGTCTGATCAGCCTTCCCTTCTTCTCCTGTCAGTCACACAGGTACAAAAACTGACAACTGAGGGTTGGCACTTCAGTTCCCTGCTCTCCACAATTTCCTTGTAAGTCTTGCTGAGTCAAGGCTGGATATCTGGGAATCCACAAACACTACAGATTGAAGGAAAAGAAATGCTTCAAGGCAGGTCTTTTCCACTCTTCTAGTGAAACATTAAAGGACGTGTCTAAATCACGAGTCTCACTCAGATACTTGTCAGTAACATTTTAAAATGTAGATTTTATTAATAAAAATGATTCTGATTTAAATAAATAAAATTTCAGTTTATGCACAATAGATTTTTCTGTACAGGTGTGAAACTCTTCTTTTGTCTGGGACTAGCTCAGCCTTCTGGAACAGAGATCAGTGTTATAAAAATATACCTGCTCTTGGTTTAAAAAAGGAGCCACTCTGGAGATTTCTACAGACAGCTCATGTGGAGGGGGTGGAAGTCTCTGGTGTGAGGACTGTTGGTACAGCTGCACTTGAGTACCTTCAGGAAGGATGTGTGGGTCACAAAGCCATGGATTGGGATTGTCACAGCTGTGTTCCAGGTGTATTTCAGAGCAGTCCCAGTCAGTTGTGACGTCCCCTGGTGTGCTTTGGGGGGCAGCAGTGGTGGATTGGGATTGTCACAGCTGTGTTCCAGGTGTATTTCAGAGCAGTCTCAGTCAGTTGTGACGTCCCCTGGTGTGCTTTGGGGGGCAGCAGCGCTTTTCACAGAGTTTGACGAGCTCGGACACCACGAACACAGAGGAAGCCAGGCCGGTGAGGAACAGCAGGTCTGGGAGAGGAGGGAGTGGAGGTGAGCTCAGCTGGGCAGGAATCCCAGCCCAGAGCTTTCCTGCAGCTGGAACTGGGCTGGTGAGCCCCTGGGTACGTGTGCCCTCGCTGTGCCCTTGCCAGCTCACAGCTGGGGACACCACTGCAGCAGACAAGGGCCACCCACGTCCCCTTGGAGGGTGGAAACAGGAATCATCCTGTCCCCTGCTTGTAACACAGCCTGATGTAGATGGAACATGGTGAGGTAGGCTGCAATTTGCTGATTGAAATTAAAATCTCTGTTGCATTTCAGCTGGGAAACTGAAGTTTAACCCAGCTCTTTACAAAGGGAGTGTCTGCATAATGATCTGAGAAATATCATCATACAGAGCTGGAAAATCTTGGCATGTCTCAATTTATTTGCATTTATGTGCAGTAAATCAACATTCAGAATGTAAGCTGGGATATATGAACTACTACTACTCTTTGGGTATAGCTCTGTGTAAATACACAGAGATTGGAGGTGTTGCTTGATCTCACCTACCAGTGATGTGCTGGGAGCTAACAGAGCAAACTGGGAATGGCATCTGCTTGCTAAAGTCACTTTAAGGAAAAAAACCCAAAACAAACCATTATTTATTCTGCAACTTACCTACCACTCCTAAATTCTCTGTCTGGAAGATCTTTTGTAGTGGAGGGATGTAGATAACTGCCAGCTGTCCCAAAAATGAGCCAAGCACAGAATACAAGAACATGCGGTTTCGGAAAAAGCCAATTTCAAATATCAACTTTGTCTAGAAAAGGGGAAAAAAAATTTAAAAGTAGCTTTTTCCAATCTCTCTTGGAGCTAAATGACACCCTGTTTCTTTGTATTTCATTTCCATTACTTTTTAAGTTATATAAACACTAACTTAGAGCTACGTAATTGAAAGTGTAGTTGCACTTGTGATGGATAATTTTATCTGTATAAAAAGTTGATAAAAATCATACTGCTTTAAATAACATTAAGAAACCCCTTACTATGCAAAATGCTGGTATTCTAATGTTTATGTTTGTGATTTGAGACAAGAAATTACTGCTGACAGAGCCATCTCACCTGAGAACGACATGTCAGGGCATTGAAGAGGTCAAAAAATACAAAACAGGTGAAAGTCATCGTTGTGGTTCGAGGAGTTATGCCCCCTTTTGGATTCTGGAAGCACACAAAAATTCAGGGGTTAGTTTAACCTTACAAAAATATGCCAATTCAATAGAAGAATTAAATGTTCCCTTTAATGAACCCAGTCAAATCAAAGGGTAGTAAAACAAAAGAGTAAATGTAGTTCTAGCTGTTGTAGGTAGCATTCAGTTCTCTCTGCTAATTTTAAAGTTTATGATCTTATCAGCCATACTTTAAATTCTTAAACTGATGTGGACTTTGAGTAAAGAATATCCTAAATTAAATTACTGAAACTTAAAGTACCAACAGCAATCTATTGTACTTGGCATTTTCTGCTGGGAAAATGGAAAGCTGGAGGTGAAAAGTCCCTTAAAGTATTGATTAAGTAATAGGTTTCCCGTTCTGGATTGGAAGGACCAAATTAGAGGTAACAGAGGGAGGCAGGAGCAGAGCTGGAAGCTGACTCTGCTCTCTCAGCCCTCTGTCCACACTGATTCTTCTCCATGGGATGGATTCCAGAAAGTCCTTCTCATGTCCTTCAGAAACTGCCCTCAATTTGTGCTCCACCCACCCTGATGGAAACAAGATCCGAGTGCAGATTTCCCTCACCTCCTTCCAGAAGACAAAGAGGGTTCCACTGATGATGATGATTGCTGACATGAAGATTTTCAGGATCAGGGATTTGCTGAGGATGGTGTCTGTGATGCACCTGGGGGGCTGCTTGATGGTGTCCCTGTCAACAGGTTCAACCCCCAAGCTGCCTCCAAGAGAAGCAGAGGGATGTGTTAATTAATGCAGGGTGTCCCAAAATGTTCATCCTGAGAAACCAGGATGGGGCTGGAGGATGCAATTCTTTGGGACACAGTGTGAATATTCAAGCAAGTTGACATTCGGCCCAAATTTGTCCATGTCACTGATACCAAAGGTCTTTTCTGCATATTGAGCTGCTAAAACAACATGAAATCATCAGGCCACCCCAGAGTGAGAGTGAGCATAATGTGGAAGCTGTAATTGTATTTAGCTGTAGCTGTAATTAGCAGTTGGATGAGGTTCCTAAGTCTTGTAATTTTGGGGCACATCCCCACTACTCCCTGGTGGTATTTTCAGGATAACAGGCCATTCCTAGTCAAAAAATGGAATAGTTAAGTGATTCTACCATAAACCTGGAAAATACAGAAAACTTCAAATAAATGTGAAGTGCTTTTTAAAAGAACAGGAGGGAACAGAAGTGCAGCTTGTTGAAGCACTGATGATGATTGATGAGGAGTCACAACAGTTTGTGTTCCTAGGCCAAATTCAGACATATTAAACCCAAGGTTATTTTGCTCATTGGACTCTTCCATACCTCTGTGCTGGCGGCCCATCCATGATGATGTTGATCCATAAGATCTGCATAGCATTGAGTGGGTTGGGTAGGTTGAGCACTGTTGACAGGGTAATTAGGCTCAAAGCTGAAATACTCCTGCAAGCACAGAACATTATTGCGCAGGGCCTCACCCCAAAGTGCTTTCACAGGAGCTGAAGCGAACAGGAACTTACGTGCTCAACTGGAACCGGACAAAATTTTTTATGTTGTAAAATATTCCCTTTCCCTCTTCTATTGCATTCCTGGAAGGGAGAGGGGATTTTATTAAGTCAAGAGCACTCACAGTGTTTACACTGAGCTCCCTGTGACACTCAAAACACAATTGTCTTTTGTAGCCCTTATTTCAGAGGAAGTTCAGAGCCCAGCTCAGCAGGAGGCTGTCAATGCAGCTTCTCACTTACAATTCCTCTATCAATGCTTAGATCTGAAAGCCTGGGTCACGTGGCCAGGTTTTGGTTCATAAAGCAGGCCTGGGACCCATTTATATACTCACTGTACCCTGCCCACTCTGTTGTTATGAACCAACAGAGCATTGCAAATTACATTTTCCCTCTGAGCTTCCTGGATGAGGCAGAGTATGAGGTAGAATCATAAAGGTTGGAAAACACCTCCAGCATCACCGAGCCCAAATTATGACCAAAAAAGCTCTGATCTACCCAGGCTTTTAGGTGCACTCAGATCCCCAGTTAGCTACAGAATCATAAAGGTTGGGAAACATCTCCAGGATCATTGAGCCCAAATTATGAGCAAAAAGCTCTATCTACCCAGGCTTTTAGGTGCTCTCAGCTCCCAGTTGGAGGAGCCAGGGCTTTCAGGTGCAAGGTGGCTTGGTCAGCACCACTTGGAAGGAAAGCCATGTGTGCAACTAAAGGTGAGTGAGATCCACCCTGGGGCTCTCCACGTCCATCCCCAGCCCTCCTCACACTACAGGCTTGCTGCAGCAGCCAGCCAGAAAAGAGCTGCAGAGTAAGAAGATCTCCAAACCTACATGACTTTTGAGAAGTCATCATCCACGAGGATCATGTTGGCAGCCTCTTTGCTGACGTCTGTCCCTGCCTGTCCCATGGCGATGCCGATATCGGCCGATTTCAGGGCCACGGCGTCGTTGACCCCGTCCCCTGTCATGGACACCACAGCACCAGCCCTCTGCAAGGCCTGTGGGAGGGGACAGCTCAGAGGCTCTCAAACCAGGACAGGAACAAGCCATGCTGGCAATTTCAGAGCCTGGACTGTTTGCTTTGCTCTTTTTGTATTGAAAGATCAGAAGCTCTGTTGGACTCTGAGGGTAAAATGGACCCGGCACTGCACAGAGCACAAAGCTCAGTGCAAGAATTAGGTTTTTTAGGAGTATAGGGAATTTCATAACTCCAGCAGAAGTTAGAAGAGGGGAGCAAAACCCTCAGAAATCATTCTCCTGATGATGTAGTTGCTAATACCTCACTAGTTTTTTTTTTTTTTTTTGGTATGCCCAGGGCCTAGACTTGCAAGAAAAATAATAAAATCATAGAATATCCTGAGGTGGAAAGGACCTACAAGGATCATCAAGTCCAATTCCACAGCTAATACCTTCAGAGAAACAGTGCCAGTGCTCTAGCTGGGGTATTACAATCCTTTAGTTTGAGCTGATGCTGCTGGGGAAGACCTGATCATCCAGAGAACTGAGGCTCCCTCCCCCTTGTTTTTGTGAGGTGTACAATGAATTTCACAGGCTCTTAGTACCTTTATTATTTTTAGTTTGTGCTTTGGACTTGTTCTGAAGAAAATGGAAATCTGAAAAACAACAAAGACAAAATATAATCTCGTATTAGATGGAAGCTATTGGAAATAGGCTTTTTTTTATGTAATTAAAGCCATTACATTTTGGACAGTGGAGGAGAGCTCTGCCTCTGCCAGTTGGTCCAGCTCTTCCCCAGACATGGCTTTCAGCTTCCCATTGCAGAGACCAATGTTCTGTCCTGCAAAGAAAAGAGATACTCACACTCTAAATATTAGTGCATTCTATAATCCTAGCAATGCTGTGTCTTTCAAGAGGCTTACAGTGAGATGTTGCCATTTCTGGTGCTAAAACAGTGGAATTAATTTACTGGAATTTGGCCGAGTTCGTAACTGCTCTATACTCCATTTAATGTTTGTTTCAATGGAAAAGCAAAAATTCAGTGACCTTTAAAGTCTCTATTGAGCACACAGAAACAATGATAAAGTTGATTATTAAGGGATAAAACACCTGACTGATGTGACAGACATACCACAGACTCCCAGGAGAGCAGCAAAGTTTGGTACCTATAGCCACAGCTGTTTCCAGGGCATCTCCAGTGATCATCTTCACTGACACACCAGACTCAAACAGGATTTGCACAGCTTCTTTCACCCCAGCCCTTGGGGGATCAATTATTCCTACCAGACCTAGAAATGTTAGTTTGCCAAGTTCTGGACCTGAAGCCAAAGCAAGTACTAGTAACAAAGGGGAGAAAAAGAGGACAAGAGTAAATTGTTAATGATGTATTTCCGTGCTTTAAAAGGAATATTTAGAGAAGATATTAAATTGCCTGTTTCCTAGCAGAAAAAGTCATTAAAAACAGATCTTTAGTCATTACAATCAGATCTTGTATAGACACAAAAATTCAGTCCACTAAATAATAGTTTCTGTGAATGAGAGCATTTCTGTTTGACATGTTTCTCTTAGGATTTCTTTCTTTCTAATTTTAAGCTGTCTACCACGTCTTGCCTAAATGCAGATGGATTAAACCTGGACAGTGTTATGTTAAACCAGACACTGTTAAACTCCTAAGTTAAACAAAAGCATTCCTGCAAAAACTTACACTTTTTTTAAAACCTAAAAATGTGAAATGTAAATTCAGTTAAACCAGTGAAACTCCCACCATGTAAACATCCAGGCTCTGAACATTTTGTCTCTGTTCCTGGTGTACACCCGTTATCACTCAATCATTCTTAAATCACTCAAGGATATTTTGCCAGGGGTTCATGTCAGCCTTGCTTTGATGATGGAATCAAAAGCTGCAGCAGTTGCCTGAGTTAATCACTTCCCCTCAGAGCAGTAATTTGCCATTGCCACAAGGGCAGATAATTTGGATATTGTAAATCAAGCGCTGCACAGGAGCTCCTAAGCACAGGACACAGGGTGGGAGAATCTGTGCATTAACTCCACCATGCTCCAGATCCTGCTGCCAAGGCTTCTCCTCATCTCCTTGCAAGCTGGGAATGGTGTCTGTGTCACTGTGTGGAAGTCTGAGATGTTTCTGGGGGGATGTTCTGGTGATGAAGGAGGTGACACGTGGATAAAGCTCCTGTGGGCTGTGCACTGACAGGCAGCTGGGATCAGGAGATCGAGAGGTTTGGGCCTAGCAAAGGACTGAACCAAGCTTCAAACAGAAATCTCAGCTCCCAAATCCATGTTTGGAACTCCTTCCAAAGTGGAATTTTGTTGCCGTCTTCTCCAAAACCAAAACTTGGCAGAGCAGTGCTTAGATCAGGCTCAGCACAAAGCTCTGCAGTGCAGCACCCAGAGCATGTCCCAGACAATCACAGCTCCCCATGGAAGAGAAACACTCAATTTCCAGTGCTTGTTTTCAGCTCCTTTCAAACTCACTAATTTAAACCCGGCACAAAAAAAAAGATCAGCTAGCAGACCTAAGGCATGGCCCTTGGCACTCTGACAAGACTTGGGAAGAGACCATGAAAGTGATCTAAGAATTGAGGGCTTTGAGGTGAAATGGGAGATTTAGATTGGAAATTAGGAATAAATTCTTCCCTGTGAGGGTGGGGAGGCCCTGGCACAGGGTTCCCAGAGCAGCTGTGGCTGCCCCTGGATCCTGGAATGTCCAAGGCCAGGTTGGACAGGGCTTGGAGCACCCTGGATAGTGGAAGGTGTCCCTGCCATGGCAGGGGTGGGATGAGATGAACTTTAAAGTCCCTACAACCCAAACCATTCTGTGATTTTGTGAGGACTGAGCCTCTGCCCATCCTAACCACAACAGAGCAGGAAAGTTTTAGGCCAGATAACCTGTGAGGAGCAGCAAGGACTGACCTCGAAGTCCTGAGGAGCCCATTTTCTTTTCCTCCTGCTGGTAGAGGGCTTTTTGCTGGGGTGTGAGTGACAACGAGATGCCACCACTGTTGTACAGAGTGCAGTGCTGGATAACTTCCTCAAATGCTCCTTTCATAAAGTAAATATTGTCCTGATCCTTGAAAGCAAGGAGAAAATACACTTTATCCAAAAAAAAGGAGCACATTTTGAATGAGTAAGTCTTTAGGTAGAAAAGATCCTGTTTCCTCTTTTACCTGTTTCAAGAGATGCCCAGGAGCATATATTATGGATAGGATGGGATATTTTTGCTCTGGCCATTTCTCATGTTCAGCCCTCACAGACAGCATGGTGATGAAAAGGTTGGTGAGTTTTTAAACCAGAGTATAATATCAGCCAAAATGAACTCCTTAACCCAGTAAGGGATAAAGGGCCAACCTTTCCTCCCAAACACCAGACCTTTCCTTCCCTGTCAGTCATCTCTGAAAAGCTTTTGTTTTCCTGCTCAAACTATATGAAAAGTATTCCCCCCTCCCATTCAAACTCAGTTTTACAGGCTAAAAATCCCCCCAACCCGGGAGTTTTGAGGTTTGTTCCATTTTCTCCCTACATAGTTAACTCCTGAAAACATTATTTGCTGAGGAGATACCATTTCATGCCCATTGTTGAGGTGCACAATTAGAAACACGAAACCAGCCCCTGCCTCTGTTTGCTTTACCTGATTTTTCAGTGTGCATTTCACAGCCATCCATTTCTGCTCGGAGCTGAATGGAATTTCCTTCTTTCTTACATAAATGTCCTTTATGTCAGCTAATTCCATCTGAAGCAAGGTAAAACAAAAAGAGCACTGTGAGGCTGGGCATTGCCAAAACCTGGATATATTTTCCATATCACAAGGATTGACTGTTGCCTGTGTCCTTCCAGGCTGTCAGATACCACAGAGCTCAAGAGAAAACACGAGGAGAGCAAAATTCAAATTTCAAACCATTTCTTCTCTTTTGGTGTGCCTGATATGGGATAAATTAAACTTGAGTTTGAAGCTTGATTCCTGATAAATTTTTAAAGAATTAGGGAGCTGCCCTGCCTTTTTGTGAGGCTTTGGGTCAAAGGAGGATCAAGTCCATTCCCTAAATCTATGGCTGAGCAGATTTCTGGGTTTCTTTTCTGGGTTATTTCCCAGCAACTCTACTTGAAAGAAGAAAGGAAATAGCAAATAACAGAATGGTCAGTCGTGGATGTGGTTTTGAATTATTTCCCAGTGAATTACACTCAAAAAGCAATTCACAACAAAACCTTTCAGTCCAAATCAATGCACTCCTGCTCCAGCAGAGTGTGGGGGTGTGCCAGGTGAAGTGGGAGACATTGGAAGCTGCTTTTGATCACCTCTGTCCCCAGCTCCCATCAAACCAAAATATTAAAAAGAAAAATAGGAGAGACACCCTCCCTCATATTCTGCTATTGCTTGGCTTGAATTCCAGAGCAGGAGGAAGGTTTTAACTCAGCATCTGGGGAAAGGAGATGATATTGTTTAAAAAAGAAAAAATTTAAAAAATCATGATTTCTCTGCTAGAGTTATGAGCTTTAAAAGCAGGAGGTAAGATCAGATGTTTGCAGGGGCATCAGGGACCTCCTGTGCTTCACCTGAGGGCTGAGGCCACAGCCTGGGTGGCACTGATGAGCTGTCACCCTCATCAGTGACACCTTGGGGTGTTTCACAGCTCTGCCCAGGAGTGTGAGTGCAATATTCATAACATCTTGTTTCACATAATCATGACCAGGAAAAAGTACAAGCCAGCAGATGCCCCAAAATGAGGGTGATCCTCTGCCATGCAATCTGGCCTGGCCTGTTCCTGTTTTTAACTCTTCCTCCTGGACTCTTCGTTGGCACATGCAGGAAATATAAAAAAGGTTTTCTCGTCTGAACCCAAAAGAAATGCATTACCCAGCCTAACAGCAGGATTAACCAAGCCAAGCAATGATTACTGTCAGCACAGGAGCTCAAGGAAAGTGTTTGTCCACGACTAAAGGATGGCTGGGAGAGGAAATATCTGCGGCAGAGGGGACAGGGGAAGACCAAAACCAGCCTGGGGAATTTAAAGCACTCTCACTGTGCTGCCAGACCTCACAAATCCAGCTTTTATTTATTTATTTATTTGAATTGCAGGGAAATTTTAAACTCTAAGGGTCTTACCTTCATTGCCAGGGCAATGAGAGCTCCTTCTGTGGGCTGTCCTATCACAGTGTTTTTCCTGATAACAGCATTATTGACTACACAGCCAGCCTGGAGAAAGGGACAGGCTTACATGAGCTATTTTTGTCATTACTGAAGTCACAGCTTTTTAATCTCTTTAAATGAAATGGAAAAAGAGGAATGAAGGTTGGAAGATGGAAGGCTGGGGAATGAAAGGAGCCACATCCCAAAAGTTTTGGGGAAAAACTCATCAGCATCACTTGAGATCAGTTCTTGTGTTTTCTAACTTAATGCATATAATACATCAATATTTTGGCAAAAATATTATGCTTTGGATAAATTAACATCAAGAAAACATAAGATACATCTAATGAGCTTCATAGATCATGAAAATGAAGGCTCAACCTCTCCTCCTATTGTTTCTAATGTGCAGTATGAATAAAACAGCACCTAGTCTCCATTTGAGATTCCAGCTTGAACCATTTCACCACCCAAACACTCCACTTTAGCCTACAGCTGAATGTTCAAAATTTTATGTAAAGCTGACACAAAACCCAGAGAACATCACAATAAATTTATAAACTGACTGTGTAGCTGGCTAATGTCTAGAAACTGTGCACATTAAAAACCTGAACAGGGTAAAATCTATTAGTTTCTCCTCTGCCAGAATTGTATTTTTATTTAGAATATAATTGATTCCTGAAGCTGATGGCTCTGGTCTCTCCTTGCATGCCTTAAGATCACTGCCTTTCACTCCTAACTTCAGGAATTACATCACACTCAGTCTTCCCATGAGAATGTTTTAGCAAGCCAGTCCATTTTAGAATTACAAAAGTGGGATTTTTTTTTCACACTAATTATCCAAAATTATTTGTGCAACTGAAGACTGAATGTAACCAGGATAAGCTGGTTCATAATTTATACTGACCTCCACGAGTTTCCCAACGGAGATGTTGGAAAATTCTTTAAGGATCTCCTTGGATGGCAGAAGATAAACATTTCCTTCTCCATTGTAGCCCACGCCGCTGACCTGAGGGAGGGAGGGAGAGAGAGGTGGGAAATTTCTCCTTTGCCAGGCAGGACTGGACTGCAGATGTGTGCAGGGGGCTGCACTCAAGAAAATTCTCATTTCGAAGGAGTACAGGCGTTCTTCTTTCTCTCTCAAAGCAAGGCTTAAAGGAAAGGTTGCAGACAGTGACAATATCACATTAAAATGGCTTTTTAGAGACAAAATGAGTGGATTTGTCCTATAGGGAACTTGTTTGCTGTGATTCCAGAAGTCTCCTGCAGCTCAGGGGAGAGATGCAGACCTTTGGCAGCAGTGGCATGACTGGGTTTGTTCAAGCCCTGCCCTCTTGCTGACTGCCTTATCTCTCCTCTGCCTCACATTTTGCATTTTCCCTCATTTTTCACAGAGAAATGAACCAAGCAGAGAAAGAAGCTGCTTTTATAATAAATATCCCTGCAGGAGCTGGACCAGCAAGGGTCAGTGTCACTGCTGAGTCAGGAACAGGAGTGAGGTGACAGACTCCAGGTTTCTTCAGCAGGTTAAATTGAGTTTTATTGAAAACCTATTCTTTTATACACCATTCCATTGGTCATTTAATCAACATCCCACCACACCAATGGCTAATTAAGAAGACACCCTTTGGTAAACATCTTATGAGAAAACAACTGCCCAAAACACCAGCTGTAAGATTGCTTTAATTCTTTCTCCCAGCCTTCTCAAAACTGCCCAGAACAATTCTTGGGAAAGTTTATCTGGCTTTCTCTCTCTGACCAGACTGTCACATCCACAGGTCAGTGGCAGGTTTCAGAATTTACAGTAACTGCAGGGAACAGCAGGTTATGCCAATCACAGAATGACCAGGTTGGAAGAGACCTTCAAGATCATCGAGTCCAACCCAGCCCCAACACCTCAACTAAACCCTGGCACCCAGTGCCACATCCAGGTTTTGTTAAATACATCCAGGGATGTGTTCAAAAAAACTGCAATTCCACCACCTCCCTGGGCAGGCCATTCCAATATTTTATCACTATTTTTGAAAAACTTCTCCCTAATATCCAACCTATATTTCCCCTGTCACAGCTTGAGGCTGTGTCCTCTCATTCTGTCAGTGCTGCCTGGAGAAAGAAACCAACACCACCTGACCACAATCACCTTTCAGGAGTTGTAGAGAGTGATAAGGTCACCCCTGAGTCTCCTTTTCTCCAACGAACATCTCTGTGGGACCTGAGCAGTTCTTTACCCTCAGCCCCACCTCTGCTTGTCCCCAGGGCTGGACAAATCCCTTCTCTGTACAGAATATGACAGAAACTGCTGGGTTTGGGGCTGGCCAACCTCCCTGGTTTGGGTCTGAGCGAACCAAAAGCAGATTGAGTGCTGCTGGATTCCAGCAGGAGAGGCTGGGTCAGCTCCCCAGCCCCATCCCTACCTCAGCCTGGCAGCCGTCCGAGGTCACGAGCCGCGTCACCGTCATCTCGTTGGCAGTCAGGGTGCCTGTCTTGTCCGAGCAGATGACATTGCAGCAACCTGGGGCAGGGATGGCTCCAGTCAGAACTGGGCAATAATGCAGCCCAGCAGATTGAGAGGGGGAGAACAAGTTTCACTTGTGGTGTTTGAACTGCACCGGTGAAAGGGGGAAAAGATGGAGAAGTGGGTGAGGTTCCTAATAGGGAAGAGAAGGATCTGAGTGCACACTGGGGCATTGTGAGCATCACTGGGGTGTGAGATGTGGTAGGGGACACCTGAAGAGAGTCACATTGTCTTGGTCAATGTTTCTGAGTTCAGTATCACAGAACAGAAGAGCTGCTTTATTCCAAATAGACGGACCCAATTCCCACCCTGCCAATTAAGCCTTGCTTCTCTAAATCAGGAACAGCAGCTCTTCCCTGCCTCACCAAGGGACTGTGAGGGGAGACGGGTTAAAGACTGTCACAAAAAATACTCAAAGATCCACATCTAAGAGCAGAATTTGCCCCTTTGCTCTGCTTTGTACCGATCCTGATGCAGCAAAGCACATTTTTCCAGAGGTCATTTACAAAATACCACAAGAGGGTGAATTAGCAGAGGCACCACTTTCCAGATAGTTTCTACTCCCAAGAAGGGAGGAAATTAATACAAAACAAGCATCAGGCTCCAGCTTCCTTCTGAGTGTGAATATCTTCCCTGGCTCTGGAGGTGATCACAGTGCTCAGGCACAAACCCCATGAGCACAGTGACCTCCAGGTAAAAACCTGGAGAGAAAATAAAGCAGATTGGGCTGCAATTAAATGAATCACACTTTGGAAGGATTAGCAGAAAGCAAAGCTGTGACCTCCAATACCTCATTTTCAGTGAGTGATAATTAAAGAAGGATTGTTTTTCTCCTTTTCAGAAGTTTCCCAGACAGTTTTGGCTGTGCCTTCTCTGCACCTGCAGTTCCACCTCCGTGGGCGCAGCCCTAGCAGAACAAATTCCCTCAGGAGGGAAAAGCCCTTTCAGATGTCCTGGGTCAGGGCAGAGACAATAAAATCAGGGTGATAAGATTCCTTAACTGCAGAACAAACAAGGGCAGTTCAAACAATAGCAGTGTTTCCTTAGAGGACAGGTTTTAGCTGCAGGACGTGGCCGTGCAGCAGATTTTGGGAACTGCCCGGACCAGCCTTGGTGTTTATTGTGTCTTTAATGAGTGGTGCTAAAGAGACTCTGTGTCTCCTCCTCCATACCCCTGCCACCCTGACCAGGGCAGAGCAGCAAAGCCTGGACTACAGCCACCTGGGAGTGAGGGACAAATTAAAGATAAGAGGAGGTGGAAGAACAATTCCATCCCGGTGTGTTGTCCCCTGCAGTTGTGAGGATGTGCTGGACACCTCCTCAAGTCCCCTCTGTCCTCCTCTCCATGACCTTTTGGATATCAGGGACATGTCCACCCAGCCTGCAGAAAGAAAAATGGCTTTATTTCTGCTGCCAGGAAGGGGCTGGGGAGGTTTTTTAGCCAGACACTGAAGAAGGGGATGGGAAGGATCTGCAGGAGGATCCCACTCATGGAGAGGAAGGAGAAACAAAGATTTTAACCCAATGTGTGCCTGCTCCCCCTGGGCTGGGTTGCACCAATCCAAGCATGTGCCTGTGTTCATACCACCAAACTAAGGGAAACACAGGGCAGAAAATGTATTTAATTCTGAATGGGTTGCTTTGTCCCAGTAACCCTATTCCAAATTTATTTTTCTGGATCAGCCTGTGGCTGCCCAGCTCAGATTTGGGAGCCTGGCAGATCACCAAGCCGTGTGGCCCCTCTGCAGCCTTACCTAAGGTTTCTACTATGGGCAGCTTCTTCACAATCACCTTTTTCTTGGCCATGCGCAGCACTCCCAGCACCAGGGTGACAGTGACCACGATGGGCAGCCCCTCAGGGATGGCAGCCACGGCCAGGCTGGGGACAGCAGAGACACAACAGCCTCAACATGGGGCCCAAACAACAATACTGACCCAAAGGTGCCAAAGGGACATCCCCAGGGCTGAGTTTTCCTAGGGGGATAACCCTTGGGACTCCTGGCACACTGTAAATACAAAAGCAGGATATTTATCCAGCCCTTTGAGCTTTTCCTGGATGATTTTGACAGAGCAGTTATTTTTCTTCTTTACATTGCCAAAGAGCTGTAATTTCTGGTTAAGCCAGGGTGTAGAGGCTGGATTTAATTTCATTTATTTAACTTTCTGAGGATGGGAGTTGAAAATTCCTTGGCATCAGGGCTCACATATTAACCACTGGCTCCTGGCCACGTGCAGCCCCTCACCTCCTCTCTTACCCCATGATGTGGGGGACAAAACCAGCTCCCCAAATGTCTCCATCATCAAAACCTGCAACACCTGATATGCTGGAAAAATCCAGCCCCAGTCTGTATATTGGATATTAGATATTCCTTGGGAAGCTCTGAATGCTTCTAGGCATGTGCAAAATGTAATCCAGGACAATTATAAAACCATCAGCTGCCCTCCAAAACTCAGGATTAACCCCTTTCCTTTGCCACCACATCCCCTGGGAGACAGGAAGGTGGCACTCAATCAGTCTGGCACCTCTCTCATCTCCTCACCTGGAATTTTTTTTTCTTTCCATAGAACACTTCTTTATTTAAGAATTTATTTTAGAACCATGACAACGCAAAGTTAACAGGTTTTATGGGCACTGCTGAAAACACATTTTTATTGTGTTTGATTAAGAAGCTGTGCATGCTTCTTTATGCTGTATGAGGTGTGCATTCCTTTCTTTAGATGTAAATCCAGTAGGAACAGCAAAGAGTAATATTTGCTGTTGGTACACTCCCACTAAATTCACAGCACAGCTAGGAAAGGGCACTCACAGCAGGATGAGGTAGAGATGCCAGTGAGGATTGTTGAGATAACAGTTTACAAAATTAAATAAACCCTCAAGCTTGGTTCTGTTTTCCTCCACTCTATTTAAACCTTAAATTAATTTTGCCAGATACGTATTTGTGAAAGGTTTAACTCTGAAAGGTTTTACTCAAGTTCTCTTATGTGAAAAGTCCATTGTTTCGAGCAGGGAATTCCTTGGGATGTTTCATTAGGAATGAAAGAGAAAAGGGCTCTCCAGTTCTCACCTGACTCCAATGGTGAACATGCTGAGGAGATGCTTCCCTTGCAGCCAGCCAATGAGCATTATCAAACCTGGGGGTGTAAAGGATTTGATTAAAAATTTAATTAAAAAATTCCCTAACCTGTTTTAGCTGATGTTGTAGAACTAAAACCCAATGAGGCAACCAAATCTCTCCTTCAGTGCTGTCTCTGCTGGAACCCCCAAAGTCCAGGTAAGTCAGACCCACCAGTGCTTTTGGGAGAGCACACAGGGACCCCACAGCCAGCCATGCAAGTGTGAGCCCTGCATCCCACTCACCAATTATCCCAAAGGAGAACAGGGTCAGCTGCTTCCCCAGCCTGTCCATGCTCTTCTGCAAAGGTGTCTTGGGAGTCTGGAAAAAGTAGAGATGAGTGTTTTTTCTTTGGGTGTTTTGTGGGATGAGGAGATGATGGTTAGCTCAGAACAAGCGACCCAACAGTCCTGGTTTCAATTCATGGTCCCCTGTGCTTTTCCCACCCTCAACCCTCCAACAGGCAGAGCCTGTCCTGTCCTTCTCTGTCACTTGGTGTCCCCCCCTCACATGGGCATTTGTGGCAGAAGCAGAACTGAGCCCAGTGCATTGGCTCCTGGGACTGCTCCTGCTCACAATTTTTCATCCAGGACATCCAGAATTTCCCCAGCCAGGGGCTGTGTTACCTCCTCAGCCTGCATCATCTTGAACACCTCGCCAAACTGGGAATTCTCGCCCGTGCCAATAACCACGCCCTGAAAAAAGGGAAAAAGAGAGATGGAGGTGGAAAAACCTAGAGAATCCTGGGCTGGTTTGGGAAGGAAGGGACCTTAAGCCTCTTGTTCCAGCTCCTGCCATGGGCAGGGACACCTTCCAGTGTCCCAGGCTGCTCCAAGCCCCATCCAGCCTGGCCTTGGGCACTGCCAGGGACCCAGGGGCAGCCACAGCTGCCCTGGGCATCCTGTGCCAGGACCTGCCCACCCTCACAGGGAAGAATTCCTTCCCAATATCCAACCTCACCTCTGTTATTCACCTTTTCCTGTCTCTCCATGCCCACACCAAAAGAATCTGTAATTAATGCCCAGGAAAGGAAAAGATCAGTGATGTCAGGACTCACTTTCCCCTTCCCGTATCGCACCAGGGTCCCCATGAAAACCACATTGCTCAGCGTGGTGATGTCCCCAGCCTCCAGCAGCACACCCTCAGTCTTGTTGCAAGGCTCAGCTTCTCCAGTAAAACTGGATTCATCCACCAGCAGATCTGTAACCTAATTCAAAAGGTGCATTTCTGGCACTGTTAAGACAAGGGCTTTGCCAGCCAGGCTGGTTTCCAGCTGAATTTACCTCGATGAGCCTGAGGTCTGCAGGAACCCTGTCACCCACAGACAGGTAGATGATATCTCCAGGCACTAGCTCTCGTGCTAGAAGGTGCTGCAGTTTTCCTTCCCTTAGGCTACATGAGGAAAATGGAAAAAAAAAGAAAGGGAAGCAGGCTGTGAGGGTTTTATTCCTTCTGCAAGCTTGGGAATGTGGCTGGCAAGAAAACAAGAAGCCATGCCCCAAAGAGCTTCCAATGTAAATAAGAACAGAAAATCTTCATAGCAATGAGCAGAGGATTATGTTCAGCTTGGGCTTGGTTTTAATTAGTAAAGAGATGGGCAGGTTATGGATGATTTACATTTCAGAAGTGACTCAAACATTGTTTATACAGTAGAGGAGCAATGAGAAGTTGTGCTTTCATGCTTTAAATAATGAATTGCAGATTCTTGAACCTAAAAAAGAGGTTTTTTAAAGCTAGAATTACCCCTGGCATTCCACTGTTGCATTCAAAGTGGAGCCTTCCAGGCAGTTGGATGCTTCTGGTGTCATATCATAAATAAATAAAGAACCAACAGTGGGGTTTGTAAGCTCCAGGGTGAACTTTGGACCAGAGGAAAACCCCACACCTCTTTGGCAGGGCAAGGCTTCCCTGAGCCTCACAACTTTTTCCTGTTGGCTGCGGCAAAACTGATTTGCAAAGACATAAATAAGGAAAACGTTTCCTGTGATTTCCAGCACTGATAACAAACATCAAAGCCATGGGGAAAGAGGTGTCTGATCCACCCTGCAGCTGCTCCATGGGCTGTGACCCAGCTGTGCCTGTGCCTGACACGGGTGTGCAGCACCAGGCAGGACAGGAACCCCATCCCACCTGCACCTGCACTCAGGTGCTGCTTTGTGCCCCGCTCTTGTAAGGAAAAACTACCCTAAAGCAAAAATATATATACACAGGCGAGGTTTTTCCTGCCTGGGGAGAGAGGATGCTGCAGGGACGTGGAACAGATTTTTCTGGGACCCTCCTGTCTTAGCATTTATTTAATTCCACAGGATGCCTACTCCTTATTTCCAATTTTTCCCTAGTTAAACAAAAATTTTAATAATTTCTGATCAATACTGATTATTTCATCCTCGACCTAGAGCTGCACCCATTCACAGTGCCACCCCTCCAGAGACCAGCTTCTCACTATGTGCACCACAGCCTGGAATAATTCTCTTCTCCCTTTGGTGCTGCCCTCTCAGCCCCCTCCCTGGCTCACCAGTTGCACTCGGGGGGCACCAGCTTGTTGAGCTCTTCCAGAGACTTTTCTGAGCGATATTCCTTGGGAAGGAAAAGGAGAGGAGAGCCAGGTTACAGCAGGGGGCTCTGTGCTGCTGGCCATGGCCACTGCAGAGCTCTGCACAACCCACCTGGATGAAGGCCACGGTGACCACGATGAGCACGGCCTGGGAACAGAGAGGTTACAGGTGTGGGCACAGGGGACAGGACAGGGGCCACCACAGTGGGGGCAAGGGACAGGGGACACCCGCCGTAGGGACAAAGGACAGGTGACACCCACTGTGGGGATAGGGACAGGTGACACCCACTATGGGGATGGGGGACAGGTGACACCCACCATGGGGACAAGGACAGGGGCCACCATCACAGGGACAAAGGACAGGTGTCACATGGGTGATAGGGCCACCACTATGGGGATAAAGGACAGGTGACACCCACCATGGGGATGCAGGATGGGGGCCACCCGTCATGGGCATAAAGGACAGGTGTCACATACCAGGGTGATATAGGATCATGGTGATGGGGACAGGTGACACCCACCATGGTGATGGGGGACAGGTGACACCATGGTGATGGGGGACAGGTGACACCCACCATGGTGATGCTGGCGGCGTCCTCGTACTCCTTGGTGATGACACTCACTAGAGCTGAGGCCAGCAGCAGGAGGATGAGGGGGTTCTTGAACTGAGAACACAAGGGAAATGTGGAAGGAGAGGTGCTGAAGGTGAGCTGGCTGCAGATCCAGCAGGAAGGGTCCCACACAAAGGGTCCCACAGTCCCACAAGAAGGGTCCCTCAGGAAGGATCCCTCAGGAAAGGTCCCTCAGTCCCACAGGAAGGGCCCAGCAGGAAGGGGCCCGCAGGAAGGGGCCCGCAGCAAGGGTTCTGTAGGGAAGATCCCTCAGGAAGGGTTCTAGCAGTAAGGGTCCCATAGGAAGGGTTCCAGCAGGAAGGGATCCTCAGGAAGGGTTCCAGCAGGAAGGGATCCTCAGGAAGGGTTCCAGCAGGAAGGGTCCCTCAGGAAGGGTCCCTGGGGGATTTTGCTGCAGGAAAGGTCCCTCAGGAAGGGTCCCACAGTCCCACAGGAAGGGCCCAGCAGGAAGAGTCCCTCAGGAGGGGTTCCAGCAAGAAGGGTTCCTCAGAAAGGGTTCCTCAGAAAGGGTCCCACAGGAAGGGTCCCAGCAGGAAGGGTCCCACAAGAAGGATCCCACAGGAAGGATTCCTCGGGAAGGGCCCCACAAGAAGGGCCCCACAAGAAGGGTCCCTGGGGGATTGTGCTGCAGGAAAGGTCCCACAGGAAGGGTTCCAGCAGGAAGGATCCCTCAGGAAGGATCCCTCAGGAAGGGCCCAGCAGGAAGGACCCAGCAGGAAGGTTCCCGCAGGAAGAGTCCCTGGGTGGTTCTGTGCAGGACCCTCCTTGCATCGTGGTCAGGTTCTGCAGTTCCTGCCCCACAGGGATTTGGTGGCCTTGGGGACCAGCTGGAAAAACTCTGCTGCAGTCTCACACTGTGCCAAGGGAAATATAGGTTGCATATTAGGGAAAAGTTTCTCACAGAAGGAGTGATAAAGTTCTGGGGAGGTGGTGGAGTCCCCATCCCTGGGTGTGTTTAACAAAGCCTGGATGTGACACTGGGTGCCAGGGTTCAGTTGAGGTGTTGGGGCTGGGTTGGACTCAATGATCTTGAAGGTCTCTTCCAACCCAGTGATTCTGTGAATTCTGTGAAGTTCACACCAAAACACCTGAATCCCCCCACTTCTCCCCTTTTTGCACAGGCACTGCTCCCCTTTGCAGACATAGAGCTGGTTCCAAAAGCTTCTTAGATGCACAATAAGAACAAACAAAACCTTTACTGTCTTTTTAGAATCTGAAACCAGAAATCCTCTTTCTTCTTCTTTTTCATTTTTTCTTTAATTAATCTGCTCAAATCTTCACTGGACCGAGGGCTGTGGGAGTCAGGTGCTCACTTGTTTCACTTCTAAGCAGAGATTTTGAGGCCCCTTTTGCTACCTGAGAAAATTACAGCTCTGTTTAACTGATGTGGGAATTGATGGAAAGGAATTAAATGGATAAAGATAAATCTGCCTGGTTCGTGCAACAGATGTGTGGTGATGCTCAGCAGGAAAGCCAGGGTTTATTTTTATTCCTGGATGGATCCAAAGGTGAAAGTCCCTTCCATTTCTCTTTAGAAAACTGAGGCAAAGGGGATGTTTACAAAAATAGCAACTGGAAAAAGCAACAGCAAGGGGCTGCTGGGTGTGAATGGTGCAGGAGCAGAGGCACCAAAAGACTGCAGGAGGATCAGAGATGTACCAACAAATCCCTTTGGTGTCCCTGTAGGAGAAACTGGTTCTTAAGGCTGAGCAGAAAAAAACACCATCTCACTTTTTATCAGGAATAAAAGAATCCTTGGAGAGATTTAGTGATCCTTACCAAAAGCTTAAAGAATATCAATCATACAAAAAAAGTGATAAACCGTGAAATAAAAATGAAGTCTTTCAAAGCAACTCAAATCCTTGTGGTTCAGCTAAGCAAGATCTGTCAAATCACTGGTTGGAAGTGAAAAATAAAAACAAAGAAAAGGCCCTTCTTTTCTGGTTAAAAGATCTCAAAGAGAGGTGAAAGATGTATTAAATACTGATGAGAAATAGATAATAAAAGCAAAACTCAAGGATAACTCAGCTGGGGAAAGACAAGACAACAAATATCACTTTCTGCCTGGCTTTTGGGGCAGCTGCTGTGAAATTGTGGGTGTCAACAGCACATGGCACCATTTCTGAATGTACCTGTCACTGTGTGTCACTGGCAGAGACCCTGATGCCTCAGGTTTTATATTCATATTTTTCACATTCTGTGCTGCTTTAGTATGCAGTTCTGAGCTTCATTTTAGGGGATGGTGAGCTCTGTGCACAGAGCAGGGAGACAAAACAATTCCTGCTCCAGCTGGGCACCAAGGACAAATGATCCAAATCTCAGCCCCAAGAGCACAAACACCGTGGGCTGGAGAGAGAAAAACAAGCAGGGTGGGACTGCCTGGGCTAAAGCTGGAATGGGACAATGAACTGCAAGATGCAAATGGAGCAGAACTTATAAAAGTGAAGGATCCCATGACCAGTTGTCCATTTTTATTTTTTTGTGGCCATTTTGGGTTGTGCTGCCCAAGGTGGATCCATTGAGGCCTCTGAATAAATCCCTACTTGATCTCCATCTAGTCTCTGTTCTGGGTCAGCCTTCACAACCCTAAAACTCCCCTGAGCTCCACAGCTGCCCCTTTCCTGGAGGGACAGCCAAAACCAGAGCATCTTCCAAATCTGAGCATCTTCCAAAAGCAGAGCATCTTCCAGCCACCGCTGGCTCTCCTCAAACCTTACATGAATTTCTCACTTGCCTTAAAGGGAATAAATATGCTCCAGCAATCTGATCTACAGTTTGATTTGTGGGCTGTGTGGGGATAAAAAGGTCCATTTCTGTTTGCAGATGTTATCAGGGAGCTGCAGAGGAGCCTCACAGTGGCTTTTCCCAAGGGAAGGAGCAGCTCCTGTGCCCAGGGCACAGCCTGTTCCAAGGTTCAGCCTTTGGAAGTAGAAACCCTGAATATTTCAATGCAGGCACACGCTCAGCAAAACCCAGCCAGGTTTTGTTTCTGCCAAGAAATGAGGATCTGTGCAGAAAATCCTCACCTGGTCCAGATATTTCTTCCATATTGGCTCTGTGTTCTCTACTGAAAATTCATTCCAGCCGTGTTTTGACCGGCGCTGGAGCACGGAAAACTCGGAGAGTCCAGTCTGTAAATCAACCTAGAGGGGAAAAAAACCCAACCCAAACACTTAATATTATAGTTACAGAAAATTTATTATGTCAAATTTATATTAAACCCCTATTAGCAGACTAGGCAAGATCTTCATGGCTCAGTCCCACATGAAAAAAAAAATCTATCTGTTTTTTTTTTCTGTTTAAATATATTTTTTTGTTAAACTATAAAATTTTACCATCAACCCCCACAGAAACTCATGAACTAAGCACAAGTTAATTTAAAAAAAAGTATATTTCTAAGAGGAAGAAATTATATCATAGATAATGAATTAGCAAACTAAAATAGTAAAAGAAAGAAGGATTTTCTGGTTGCACTGTGTATTTAAAGAGAAAATAAAAACAAATACACCCTGACAAAACTCAAAGGGAACAAAATGAGAAGGGATAAAATCTATTCTGCCTGGATTTAAAAAATACTGAGGTCAGAACCCAAAATACAGCCAAGCACTGAAGCTTTCCCTGGCGGTGAGGACCCTCAGAGGATCCATCCCACAGAAAGGCAGAGGGATTGGGCACTCCAGGAGTTTGCAAGGCAATTAAAGGCTGATTTTGCAGCTCAGGCCCTTCCCACAGGCAGATCCCACATTCCCAAGGGCAAATCCTTACGTTGAGGGCTCTTGCCAAGTCCTCCTTGTGGCATTTACAGGCGTCCTTCGGGGGCAGGACTGCCACGTCCTGCTCGTGCTGGATGATTTTCAGCTCACACTCCTCCTGGGGCTGAGCAAACACAGCAAAGCACTGGTCAGGTGAGAGCAGTGTTAATTAAAGCCTTCCAGCACCTCCTTGCTTCTTCCCTTCATCCCATTCCCTTCCCTTGCCAGCTGGGCTCCTTCAGTCACTACGACACTTCCCAAACCTCAGAGCTTTAATACCAGCTCTAATTAATCCTGAGAGCAGGCTTAAAGGCAGGGGCAGGTTCTCGTGGGGGGAGAGAGGCTGTGAGGAGCTGGGGAGCCACAAAGGGAAGCTCATGGTGCTGATCAGGAGAGGTTTGTGCTGTTTGAGTGTCCTGCCCAGAGCAGCTCTGTCCCCTGCCAGAGTCTCACAGCCGAGACTCGATGCTCAGAGCAAGGAAAACACCTTTCCCCTCCTAAAAACATAATAAATGAACTGAAAATATGAGCCAGAAGGAGAAGCAAAACCTCCCCTCCTGTGTCCAGAGCTGTTTTGCTCCACCGCTGACTCTGCAGCTCCTCCAAGCAGGGCAAACCCTTCCTGCCCCATCCAGGCAGCCCAAACCCTCAGCATCCCAACCTCTCCCTTTCCATTCCCTTCATTTCCTTCTCCAAAATGCACTTCCCAGAGCAGCAGCATCCCCAGAATCTCTGCCAGGCCCACGATGGATGCACTGTGATCAGGCTGAGTACAGAGAGGGAGCAATCTCCCCCTTCCCAAGGGACAGGAGCTCCATTCCCTTTTCCCTTCATCCATAAAGCACAGGAGTGTGTGCTCATTAAGAAAGGAACCCCCAGAGAGCGTGGCAGGCACTGGGCACCAGCTCCCAGCACCCTGGAATGTTTGCTGTGGGATGCACTCAGGTCTGGCTCATCCTCCTGCAGGGGTATCTGGGGACTTGAATATTCAGGAGCTTTCTAGGAACATGCAGGGCTTTGCAATCTAAAGCCTGAGATAAATGCAGAAAATTATAAATGCAGAAAATTATAAATGCAGAAAATCATAAGTGCAGAAAATGTCCTTGGCTGTTTTCTCATGGAGTTGGTTTCAGTCTTGGGGTTTCTGGAGGGCTCAGAGCATCTCTAAGCCCTGCTCCTGGACCAGGCTTTAGCCAAGTCCATCTGTTGCAGCCCCTTTTAGGGCCATTTCCTGACATTTCCCTCAAGCTGGTGACCCCATTTTGCCCAGAAAAGTTGCAGCATTTCTCCCCTTTTTGAGCCATCCTAGCACTGGACATCACCCTTATTTCCACATCTCCTTAACAGACCTCTTGAGAAGGGACAAAAATACCCCTTCCATGTTTAAAACTCATGGATTTATTTGATTTATAGCCTTCTTTGGGGGATTTATTTGATTTATACACCTGTTTGGGTGTGCTGCTTGTACAAATCCATCAGTTCCCTGTAACTTTGTTGACATCCAGACACTGAAATCCCAAAAAGCCACTTATGGAGGTGGAAGGGTTTGGTGGGAAGAAAACACAAGGCTGCCATGGATAAACACATCCTGGAATTCACTGCCAGGCTGATTAATGTGGCTCCTCTGTGCTGCAGGTGACACACACAGGTATCAAGGTACAGCTCTGCCCTGGAGGAGTTTAAATTTTAATAAAAGCAGCTGGAGGGCAGGGAAGAGACCTGGACATGAAGATAACATGCCTGCAGTCCCCAAGGGAAGCAGGGCCCAGCTCTATCAGCAATATTTACCTTCAAAAAGGCGTGGAGGAAATAAATGCCAAAGGCTCTGGATGTGTCTGAGCCTCTGTGGTTTGTCCAGAGCAGCAGCTCCTGCTCCTGGCAGCCAGGGGCTGCTGGGACAGGAACAGCTGCACTGGGATGAGTTCTCCCAATGAAGGGCTCCTCCCTCATGAGCATGGCACAGCTTTCCCCACCAGAACAGCCCCTGAAATGCATCACAGGAGCCCCATCTCTCTCCTCCTCCTCTGCATGTGCTGCCTCTGCAGAGCCCCTGTGCCCCAGTCCCATCCCACCCCGGGGATGTGGGGTGCCAGGCAGTGTCCTGTGCAAATCCCTTCCCAAACAAACCTCTCCTGGCTTCTGTATTTACATTGCAGAGCAGATGTGGCTTATCCACACTATCCATTTACATTTATAACCTTTATCCTTTCTGCACAAGAGCGCAGACTCCACGCAGCAGGGCAGGAAGACAAATACAACAAATATGATGTATAACAAAAGGGGAATTATCAGTTTATCTATTGCTTTGCAAGATCAGGAGACACTGGGGGCTGTAAAGAGCAGCTGGTGTGGCTGGGAGCCACCTTGGAGGTACCTGAGCATCCCTCATCCCAAAACAATCCATCAATTGTGCCACTGAGCAGCCCATGTGGAAGAAAGAGAGCGTGGGGCTTTCTGCAGAGCACACAGCCCTTTTTGTGTACTCTGGCAAACAGCCCAAAATATCAGTCCTCGGGATTTTCCCCCACCTCTGCCTCTGCTGAGGCTTTGCATATTCTTTTCCCTGTCTTAGGTTACTTTGGAGCAGCTAATGGACTGCAATCCAGAGTGGGCTGGGTTATTCAGATTACATGAAGCTTTTCCAAATATTAAACTTTATCCTGCCAAAAATCCAATAAATTAATCAAACCATTCTCTCCAAAGCCTTTTACATTTCTTTTTTTTTTTTTTTTTGGGGTGAACATGGCAGGCAAAAAGAGCCATGTTCCAGGGGTGCAGGCAGAATGCAGAATCCAGCCCAGAGCAGCCCTCAGCCCTGCAGGTGAGGAGCTGCCTTGCTGGGCTTCCCTCTCCAAGCTCCCAGCCCTTTCCCACCACCACCACCACCATTCCTGCACCTCCCACACAATTTCCCACTCCCCTGTTGCACATCTGCCAACAGAATTCCAGTATTTTTACATGAAACAAAGACCTGCCCCACCTGCTTGCAGATCCAAACCTCAAAACAGTGCATTTGATTGTGCAAAAGGCCCCAGGTTTTGCAGCAAAGCTGATTTGAAGCACCCAGCTGCAGCCCCTTGAGAGTCCTGCCCTGGGCTGTGCCCACTGGGGGTGCCCCTGGTACGTGGGCAGAGGGAAAGGGGGATGTAAAGAAGCGGTGCCCAAGCTTTTCTCCCACTTTCACACACACTCGGGTGCTCGGAAGAAAAAAAAATCTTTGACTGTTCTTCAGATTTCTGCAGGAAACAATTCTCCTAAAGTGGAAACCAGCCCCACAAGAATTCCCCTGAACTGGGGACTGAATTCCCCTGGTTCTGAATGGGGCACTGCAGGAAAGGGTTAAACCATGCCCAGCAGAGCCTGGACAGGGCTGGGTGTGTGCTCTGCCATCTCCAGGTAACACCATGGCCACAGGTGAGCTGGTCATCACCCACAGTGACAGCTCTGGGACTTTCCTTCACAGGAAATGTTGGGGAAGGCATTTCCTCACCAACTCTTGGCCATTTCTCCTGCCTGGAGTCCCATCAGATCTCCTGCAATCACACCTTTATGGCCCAGCACAGTGCTTTGACTAGAATATTTATAAGTTTGAAAGTGCTCTGCAACTATTTTCAAGTGAAGTAGCAAAATGCCATCAAGTAGGGGGAAAATGAGTCATTTGCCAGCCTAAATCATACTCTGGGAATAAGTTCTTGATTTGCCAAGTTCTTATTTTCATTTTACACTGCTGTCTACCTCCTACCCCATGCCAAAGCTCTCCTCACCTCCCTCCTCTGTTACACACAGACCACTCTCTGCAAGGACCAGAGCTAAAATTCAAGAGGGGTTTAGATTTGGAAGCAAACACATCACTATTTATTTTGGCACAGCATAAATAGTGCAGCCTAAGAACAAGCCAGCCTAAATTGCCAGTGGCCTCCTGCCTACGTGCAATCAGAAATCTCAGCTGCCCACCAAGCCAGGGCACAGGGACTTTCTGTAACCTCATCAAGATCTTCTTTTCCTGGGGTTTTGAGCTCTGGGTGAGCAGTGCAGAGCAGCATCACCCCATGCACTGCACAGTGTGAAAGTTCAATGTCTCATTTTCTTCTCCCTGTGCCACTGACCCACCCCACACGGCACAGACGAGCCTCAGAAAGGGGATTAGCTGAAATGATAGCTGGGAAAGGCTTCAGTCACTCAGGAAAAGCTCATGAATCTCTCCAAGTGTGTGGTTGGAGCTCACTGGGATGGGAGTAAGGGCTAAGCCCATGTGCTGAAGGAATTAGACAGATGGGGTTCACGTGGCAGAGCACCCAACCCATCTGCCACGTGCCAGAAAAACTGGGGCTTGAGCCGTGGGAGCCTTGTGCCAAGCAAACAGTCAGATCATCCCAGACTGGAAGATTTTGTGGTGAAAAACCAAGAAGAACAGCAAATATGTCACTCAAACCACCACCGGCCACTCCATCTGTGCTGAGGACAGGGAGGGCACAACAGTGCAGCATTTTGCAGGAAAGGAAAGCAATATTTCCAAGTGGACTCTGCAGGTCTGAGCCAAAACTTTCCTTGGCCATTGACTGCCAGCCCTGACTGCAGGAACAGCACAGAGGGGTGCAGGAACAGCCCCAGGGTCACATCCCGAGGGTCACAGCCCCAGGGTCACATCCCAAGGGTCACATCCCAAGGGTCACAGCCCCAGGGTCGCAGCCCCTCTGCCAGTGACCAGCACTGGTGGCAAGGGTATCGTGGCGACAGGGGAACCCTGCTCTCCATTTCCCCTGTCCTGCCCACACTCCCATGGCACTCCAGGGCTCTCCCATGCTCTTCCTTGGTTTGGAAGCTCCTCAGAGCAGGGAACAGAGCTCCTGGGCAGGATTCGGGCCTCATCTCTTGGATCGCTGCATAGAAACAAGGCTCCCCATGGCTCTGACCCTGGCAAACAGCACCCACCTCATCCCCCTGCTGCGGGAGCCTCGCACGGAGCGGGGACAGCGCAGCCACAGCGATCTCGAGTTACCGGCGGGACAAAGCAGGAGAAGCGCACAGAGCAAACCCCAACCACACAAACTATTCCAGCAGGTCCAGGCAAGAGGCAATCCTCACCTCCTCTTCCGGCTCGCCGCTTCCCAGGGGCTGATATTTCTGCACGAAGCGGAGGAGCGACTTTTTCTGGAAGAATTTGGCGATGCTCCCTCGGCCCATCTTCGCCGTGCCGCGCTGCGGAGCGCCCCGGGACCAGCGGGGTGGCACCACCGGCACCAGCGGGCTGGCACCACCGGGATCAGCAGGCTGGGAGCAGCAGCAGGGCTGGCTCCGTCCCCCCGGCAGCTCGGGGTTACCTGCAGGGAGACAGAGGCACCTGGAGCTGCCGCCAAGTCACGCCTTCCTTCCCTCGGCCGCCGGAGCCGCAGGGAGGTGCGCGCCCTGCGAGCTGCTCCCATAAAAGCCGGCCGGGAAGGCTGGCTGTGTGTGACACCGGGCTGCGACACGAGGCACACCTCCATGGGCACCTGAAGAGCAGGTTGGGGTTTTTCCTCCGCCCTCAGAAGGATTGCTGCGGGAGGAGCGTCGGCGGGGAGATAGGGAAGGTGTTTGGCCAGGGATAGGCTACATGCACGGCCCAGCCTGTTTGTAAACTTCCAGGCTGGGATGGTTCTCCTTAGGAAATGCTCCAGTCAGCACAACGCCGGGATTTAGAAGTGTTTACATCATGGAGGTGTGATATGAGGATCTGTAATGATCATTTATCAAACCCACAGTGTTTCATTTGCGCTTTCCTGGTGAAGCCTGACACACAGCTAAGGTTGGACTTTGGTGTCCAGAGCTGGACTTCAGTAATCCCTGTGGATCCCTTCTAGCTCCCTATCCTCTGGTTCTGTGATTCTAGGATTGATAAAGTGCACTGGTTACATCATTCCCAAAGATTTATGGCTGCCTGTCAGGGAGCATCACACTCTGGTTTGCCCCAGGAGTCTGACATCCTCCCCCAGGCACTGTGACTGCAGGATCCACTTACCCTTAATCTGTCCCTGAGGTGTAACCTGGGAGATTCAGATCCTCCTTTGACAGTAAAAACTGCACCGAGGGAATAAAAGTGATTCCCAGCCAGAGAAAACCAGATGTGCACTTTTCTGCAGGAGAAGAGAGTTTCCTCCAAGGACGATGTCCAGAAAACTGCACATTTATTTTGCTCTGGACCACAATGAGGCCAAGCCCCTAGACCTCTGTGACACCCGTGGTGCCAAAACCCCTCACCAAAACGCTGCTTTTCCATGGAGCATCTGTATCCTGTTTGCATCCCCCAGATCCAGGACAAACTGGGGAGCTCCTGGAATACTCCACGCAGCTACAGAGAGCACCCACCGAGGTGCTGTGGAGGGAGGGAGGGGCTTCTTCCCAGCCTGGGAGGAAAACAAAGCGATTGGGAAAGGCTGCAAGGAGCCGGGACCTTGTAAAACCCAGCTGGGGCTTCCCGACTCCCGCGGTTGAGCAATTCTTTCGCAAGGATCCGAGCGGGATGCGTCAGGCAGAGGGAGGGAGCTCCTGCATCACCCAACAGCGCTCCTTCCCGTGGGAAAGGAGCCAGCGGTGATGCTGGGCTCTGATTTTCGGGAATATCACATCCAGGCCCTGCCCAGGGCTTAGGTAAGGTGCTTAGCCAGGGCTTGGAGCTGATACAGAGGGATTTGGACTTTATCGTGTGGGAATCAGGAGGTGAAACCTCTTTGGGCTCATTTGTGCTCTTGAACTGGTTTCCCTCTCCTTGTGCAGCTTTTCCAAGGAGCTGGAGCACGTCCAGCTGGCTCTGGCAGCTCCTGACAAGGCACAGCAGCACTGCCTGCCAGGGAATCCCTCCCCCTGCCCACCTGAGCCTGTTCGTGGTCTCCACAATCCTAACATCACTCCAAATCCTTGTGTTCCTGACAGAAAAGTGGTGGAAAATATCTTCCCCCTTTCTAGGCAGGTAGGAAGAAAATTTCCCTTTGGTTTTGCTTTTGGTTTTCCCACCCCAAATCCTCACCCATCATCCACTAATCTGCTGCCCAGGAGGAGCATCCTGGGGCTGTGCTGTGCATGGTGTGCCCGTGCCCATTGTGGCCCTTATTAGCCACCATGGTTAATTAAACAACAGGCTGATCCTTTCCTTATTTAGCATCATCCCCTTGGCACAACCCTGCTGCTTGTAGAGACTCATGGAGCTCCAAGAGCAAAATCCAGAATCTGCACCACGGCCACACCCTGGGGTAGGGAGGGGGAACAATGCCCTGAGTGGGACTGACAGAAATTCCAAGACAAAAAGGGCACAGAAAAGGAGAAAAATGTGTTGATGAGTACAATAGTGCACCATAACAATCAGTGCAGGCTGTTTTATTATCCAGCAAACTGGGGAGGAGCAGCCTGGTTTGGGCTCAGGACCACGTCCCTCTCTCTCATCTTTGTGTTCCCTCAGTTCTGTTATGGGAAATGATATTTGATGAGATGGAATAAATGCAGGAAAATAATGTTGCTGTTTGCCCCTCACTCTGAGAAATTGCTGAACGGACTCAAGTTTCATTTTTTTGCTGCTGTTGATTTCTGCATGTTAGAAAATCTAATGCAAAATTAATGTATTTTGCTATCCCATGGCTCAGAAAATGTTTGGAATAGACTGAATCAGGACTATATTGTTAAGAAAACAACATTAATACAAGTTGTATTCTTTTCACTCTATCATTGTCACACTCTAAAAACATAACACAGCCCAATTTCAGTGCCATTACAATATTTCCTATTTAATTGGATAATAAAGCTCCAGTTCTAAGGAGATTATTTGGAAAACCTTTCTTTTTTTTTCTTTTAAGTAGAAAATATCTGTTATGAAGACACACACAGCAAAGGAGACATTCTCTGAGACCCCCTGAACCCAAAATTCTGATGCTGTGAGATCAAAACTCACAGCTCCTTCACCTGCTCCTCTGCCAGAACCAGGCTTGTTGCACTTTTGTTCCTCTTGTGCCACCTTGAGGGAAAAAATCTCTTCTGCATGGGTAGAATGGAGTTTGTTGCTACCCAAAAATCCAAACACTTCACTTTTGGGTTGGGATTTCCCTGGGCTGCTCCTGGTTTTTAAAGCAAAGAACATCCTGTCCCATCCAAGTCTGTCCCGAGGTGTGTAATGGGCAAGGAAGAGGAATTTAATGAAAGCTTTTGGTTTCTTTTTGCACAGTTTCCATTGCTTAAATTGGGAGTCTTACCTGGTGGGGGGGTCAGGATGAGTGGAACAAGCCCCACCATCCACAGCTCTGTCTGGGAAACTCTCTAAAAATCTTTTTTGTTTTACACAGCCTCTCTTGTTCTTGCTATTTTGTCTGCATGGAAAAATAACAAGGAGAAAATAAGGGGAAGAAATAGGATTTACCGCTGCAGACTCACCAGAAAAAGTTGGGGGTTTTTTTGACTTTTTTTTTGTTTGGTTGGTTTTTGTTGGTGGTTTTGTTTGTTTGTTTTGGGTTTAGTGTTTTTGGTTGATTATTTTTGTTTTGTTTGTTTGTTTTGTTTTTGTTTGGTTTTGGTTTTGGTTTTTTGTTTTGGGTTTTTGGGTTTTTTTTTTTTTTTTTTTTTTTAATTTACCCTTAAAGGATGCTAAATGATGCAGTAAATCCTTTTGCCACAGAGAGACAATCAATGCTCATCCAACCCCACCTCCAGAGGGAAATCCAGCCTGTGCAGCCAGGGTGAGGTGGGAGAAGAAAACAACCCCCTGTATGAGCCAACCCCCGCTGTGCCACGGGCAAAGAGAAACCTCCAGCGTCCAAAAACTCCTTTGTGGGTTGTCCAAACCTCAGAGGCTTCTTCACTGCTCAGCAAACTGTGGAAAACTTCCTGAAGGTGACCAAGACGCTCCAATGCCACAGAGTGGTACAACAGAATTTATTTTATATTATTCTGGTGGTAGGAGTAGACTACTTGAAGTTCTATTTTATTATTCCTTTTGTTGATCCCATTGTCGGTTCCTGGGATGCCGTGGCAGCACTTCAGTGTCACTCCAGACACTGCCTCAGGTCATGCTGTGCTTTTCCCTCAAAGATCACTGCCAAACTACAGCAGCAGAAACCATTTTCACTTGCATTGGCGTGGAAATGAGCTGAAATTAAACCATGATTTTGTGGTGTTCACCAAACAAATCATTCTCCTGAAAGCTGAGGTTCTTGGTTGCTGCCACAATTCCCAGCAGGAGACAGGAGTTAGGTGAACACCCTTTGTGACCTCCTCATCCAAATGGGAGGTCCAAGTGATCCCAAGGATCCCAAGGACCATGAGAGGTCCAAATGATCCCAAAGACCATGAGAGGTCCAATGATCCCAAGGACCACGAGAGGTCCAAGTGTTCCCAAGAGATCCTAAGGACCACGAGAGGTCCAAGTGATCCCAAGGATCTCTAGGACCAAGAGAGGTTCAAGTGATCCCAAGGACCATGAGAGGTCCAATGATCCCAAGGACCACGAGAGGTCCAAGTGTTCCCAAGAGATCCTAAGGACCACGAGAGGTCCAAATGATCCCAAGGATCCCAAAGACCATGAGAGCTCCAAGAGATCCCAAGGATCCCAAGGACCACGAGAGGTCCAGGTGGTCCCAAGGACACCTTCCCTGCCACAGTGAGGAGCTCCCCTGACACCTGGAGCTGCCTGGGCTCACCTGAACCCTCCCAGCCATTCCCAAAGTGCCAGCCCGGCTGCTGTCCCCCCGTGTCTCAGCTGCAGGCAGCTCCTGTCCCTGCTGTGCTGTCAGGGCAGAGCAGGAGCACTCCTGTCCCTCCTGAGGAGCAGGTAGAGCAGGATCCTGGGTGGGGCAGGTGGGTGGTGGAGGCTGGGAACAGCCCAGCCTCTCTCCTGTGCCAGCTCTGGCCTGCAGTGGGCACAGCCCAGCTCTGACCTTCACCTTGCTCGGTTTCTCCACCCTCTGAGGCTCCTGCAAAGCTGCCTGGGCAGTGCTGGTGCAGCCCAAAGCACCTGAGCTGGCAGCACCAGCACTGCCCCAGTGCAAAGGGTCACCTCTCCTGTGGTATCACTGTCCACCTGCTCCTCTGTGAGCAGTGCAAATGCCAAAAACTGAGGGTCTCACCCAAAACAAGGGCCCCTCTGAAAGGGGACAGAGGTGGTGGATGTGTTTTGGGGTCTATCACCTCCCTCCCAGTGGACAAAATGACTTTTGTCTCCCTACGCTTGTGTTATGTTGTCCCAACAACTAAAAAATCTCCATTTTTTTCCACTAATCCAAAGCTGAAAGTTCATCAAGAAGACACAACAGAAACTCAGCAGGGATGAAAAATAGACTGGTCACTTTTTATTGAGCACCAAAGCAGAACCTGAACAGCACAAACCAGGGAGGGGCCTCCTGGGGCTGCCCAGATCCTCGGGGATGTGGGGGGCTGTGGGCAGTGCAGCACTCAGTGACACACAGGAAGGTTATCATAGCACCAAACACGCTGCAGAGTGGTCATGAAAATGTTAAAAACATCCTGCACCAGGCATTTCCTACTGTGCTGCACCAGGCTGCTGATGGAGCATCTGTTTCTGGAGAGCAGAGCAGCTGAGGACAGCTCACCTGCTCTGTGTTTTCATTTCAGTGTCTGAGTTTCACATTTCAGCACTTTGTCAAGTCCCTTCTGTGGCTTTTGTTTCTGAGTTTGACAATTAATAACTTGAATTAAATTGGAAAAATCCCCCTGAGCATTATAGCACCACTATAGAAGGGTGATGGCTGTGAAACACCCAGTAAACAGAAATTCATCATCAAATTATTTATTTGTCAATTTTCTTTTTTTTTTCTTTCTTTTAATTTTAATTCCTTTTGCAAGCAGAAAATACCTGTACTGTCCCACCCAGGTGGTCAGGTATGTGCTTCTGCAGCTACAAAGAAAACAGACACTGAAGTGAATGTGTCCACTCAAATTAAGCATATTTTGGGCTGCTTTGAGAGATTAGGTTGAGATTTGAAGTTTTGATCTTTCAAATTTGTGAATGCACGCCACCAGTTTTTCAACTAACTTCTCACAAGGTTTTAGGAATTTTTTAGTTTAAAATAGAACATTTTGGCATTTACCCTTTGGGGCCAGCAGTGATCACTGGAGGGCTTTGCTCATTTAATCAGAATTTGATTTTTTTTTCCTGCAGGAAGTAATGCTGAACAAAATCAATCCATTTCACTGAGCAGCACAGAGGAGCGAGGCTGCAGTAGGATAAGTGATAAGTTTCTTGTCTGAACAAAGATTGGAACTATAAAATATGGATTGGAGCCTGGACAACCTGGTCTAGTGGAAGGTGATGAGCTTCAAACTCCCTTCCAAAACCATTCCAGAATTCTCTGGTTCTGTGGCTTCTGTGTCCAAGCTGGAATTAAGATCTCACTGCAGGAATCTGTATAGGATAAAATTCTAGAAACAGCTCTGCCCAAATATGGTGCTGCATTTAATATCTTGCACTTTGGAAAAGAATGAGTTCAACAAATGGAGATATTGAGGAAAATGTGGAGCCCTTCAGCTGTTCCTTTGCTCTGTAAAGCACCCAGGAGTGTGTTTAGAATAAGAAACAGAAGAGCAGTTTGGCACCTTCCATCTCTCCAGCTGCAAATGTCATGTGCAAAGTATCACGAGTTTTATAGGTGTCTTGGATTTGGCTTAAACCATTTAGTGAGTGGGAAAAAAAAAATCCTGTATTTTGTGAGTGGAAGCAGGGGCTTGCATTTGTGAATTGGGTATTTATATGCAGTGCTACTACTGTGCAAATGAAAATGTTAATGTCATGCAGGCAGATGGGGACATGGACTACACCATGGAGCAAATGTGGCTTTTCTGCCAGACAATTCTGGCTGGTTTGTCACAATAAATGCAACTGTCCCTTCAGGACTGCCACAGGAAAGGAAAACCTTAATAGAAATTGTGTTTTCCATTGCATAATGGTAAACAGCTAAATAGAAGCTGTGAGGCCCAAATACCAATATCCAGACTTTAAGGATTTAGGGAAATCAACACAAAGGTTCAGGACTCCTGAGGAGCAGTGGCCCATCTGCCAGACAATCCTTTTCAGCACACAAAAATATCCTGGGTTTGATTTTCTAACACATTTAACAAATTATCCAGACTTCAGGCCTCTTGCTGAGATTTTGCAGGTACAAGCCCCCAGATTTTGTGAGTATTAGCTGTGCTGGCTAAAAGCAGCACATTACAAAACCTGGCATGCATTTGTGTGTCAGCCTGGATATTGTAGGAAGGAATCTGTTCCATTATTAACTCTCAGTCTGCAGCTCACCAGACTGAGAAGAGGAAAGTAACCTAAAGCATTTATAAAGCTGTTTTTGCTCCTAGCTTAAACTTCCTCAAATTTTTAAAACTTCAGGTTTAGCCATTTAGAGTGGGTGTCAAGCCTGGTTTTTATCTGGATGTAAATAGGAAAAGAAGAAGGTTTCTTTGCAGGTTTCTTTGAATTTTAAGCTGATGAAAGGGCTTCTTTAAAGGGGTTGTTCCAGACAGGCAGGCACTGGATTTGATCCAGAGAACCTCTTTAGTCTCACCTATTTTAAAGCAACTTAGAGATGATATTTAGTTAGAATTCTGACGTCACTGGGTTGTGTTCACAGGCCTGAAATCTGAATTGGTCACACAACAAGCACATGAAGGGCTGGCTCTGTGTCAGCAGCCTGATCATGGCACTGTGGCTTTCAGGGATCCCTTGGAGGTGTTTGCATTTCATTTGTAGAAGGGCAGCTGATAAGCAATGCGGTTTCCTTCAGGAGATCACATTTCTCCCCTTCCTGGTGGGGCTAAAATCTGAATTCATCCCGTTCCTTGGATAATGAATTTTTTTGTCAGTGATGGGCAGGGATCGGGGGTGCTGGAGATGTGGAGATCTGGGACCAGAAAGCTGCTGGGTAAAGCATTCCTTGACAGAGTGGTCCAGCTGCGTGAAAACCAAACAACAAAAGAAAAAAAAAGGAGGAAGAGGAATTAAAATATTTATCCTTCCTAGGATGTTTGCGCAGAACTTGTCCTTAAGTAGCTGAGCAATCTTACCAGCCAGCCTGACGTAGGTACTGAACTCTTTGTTTTCACAACTCCCAGCTAAACCCAAGTTAACTTTAAAGTGAAGCTGAAAGTGTTGAGAAAACCATCTTGGGACAGAACTTTTGGTGTAATAAATATTTTCATTCTTGCCTGATGCAAGGCTGATAAAACAGACTGAGCTTTTGCTGTTGGCTTGGCTCTGGCCACATCAATGTGCCTTCGCTCCCATGAGTGGTGCCACTGCTCAGCACAAGTGTTCACACACAGAAAATTATCCCACAAAACCCCCCATGTGCTGAAGGATTTGCAAGACTGACCCTTTTTGCAGTCAGGCCAGAATAAACAACTTTTTAATTTGTCTGGCAGGCCCAGTTACATCTGTGCTAGAAGAAGCCTCTAAACACAAAGTTTAAAGTATTAAGGAACACCAATTGTTTTTCATCCTCTAAATGCCCACAAGGCAAAGGTTCTGCCAAGAAATCAGGCGTGTCTGGTGGAATGAGAGTGTTTCATGCACCTGCACAGGGTTTAAGGTGCTGTCCTTACTCCAGCATTTTGCTCAGAGGAAACACCACCCTCAGACAATGTTTCTGTGAATAATTGCATTCTAAGCACCAGCTATTTCCACCCAGCTTTCCCTTTATTCGCAGGGCACTTACCCAGGCACACCTTCAATTAGCCTAAATGCTTCTGCTGGTTTTTCACATAGCCAACCAAATTGTTGGAATTGCTCCCTGTAAAACAAACATCAGCAAAGTCAGGTTTTGGGTTGGGCTGTGGTCAATGGTTTCTCGAGGTTCCCTCAGCAGTGCAGGTTTATTTTATCATTATTTAACAGATAGCTGGGCTAGCCCACACTGGAAGAGAGGAAAGGAAATCCTCTCATGGTTTTAACAGCCAAAGTGGCCAAATTTGGCTGTTTGGAAATCTTATGTCAAAGATGCTGTCTAGTTATACCTGAATGTCACTTCCAATCTGATCCAGATCCAAGAGGGAGGAACCAGGAGCTTTGGAATTATGAGGAAAGATGTGGGAGATGCTCCTGCTTTCTCTGAGCCCCAGATTTGCAAGAGGGACCTGACACCTCTGAGGGAATTCACTGGGCTCCACCATCCCTTATCTCTTAACCACAGTCCAAGACCCTGCTTTTGACAGAGCTCTGTGTTCAGCTGCAACACAGAAGAGTCCTGGGCCAAGAGCAAAGCTCCAAAAATACGCTTAAAAATAATAATAATAAAAAAAGATTATTGGTCTGGGTGGTTCCCCTGGCAGAAGGCTGCATCACTTAACTCATTCTGTCACAGCTGAAAATTCTGGTTCTCAAGAGTCCACAGTTAGGACATTGTGGATCTTAAAATAAGATCTGACCAAAGCATAGAGAGTTGAAGATAAAGAATTTTTTTTTTTTTCTATGTACAAACCTTCATTTCATAAGCACAAAATTCCTTGTAAGCACTGCAAGAATGATAAAGCTTAATAATAATAATAATAATAATAATAATAATAGCAACAACAAACACTTCATGCCAGAAGCTTACCAAAATATTCCTTGTAATACTTATGCCTCAGGTTGTGTCCATCTGGAAAAGAGGGTTCATGGTGAGAACATACCCAGTCAACCTTCATTTTTTGTGTTAAACTCTGACCTGCTGTGTGTGGCACAGAGAAATTAGAGATAGGGAAATAATGACCTCACAATGAGGGAAATAAAAGTCCTCTGTGGCTGAAGTAATTTGGGTTGCTATAAACCTCTTATAAACTGCTGAGATTACAGGGCTCTGTGGACACAACTCATTTGCCATAAGAGTGAGAATTGCCACTAGCATTTTATAACCTTTTCAATAGCTGCAAGTCAAGGAATCACAGGCTTTCCCAAATGAAATAAAATTTGGGTAACCTTTCAGACCATCTTTTAGCATTTTACATAATTCAAGTTCCAGCTAGGTTGTTCTGTTTACCATTTATAAAATTATTTAAGCCCTTAGAAATACTTCATGTCTAAGATCCCCATGGTTCTGCATTACATTGGTTACTATGGATTGGTTATTAAATAAAAGGTTATAAAAGAGATGATGGAAAAACTCTTAATCTGTTTTGGAAGCAGCTCAGAGACCTGGTTTGATGCTTCTCCTGTTTTTTACAGTGACCAAATGGCAAAACTGATGCCTCATGTCTCAGCTCTGAGGTGATTTGTAGCTCAGTGCCAATGTACATATCCTACCATTCAATGGATATCTAAACATGCTATGAGCTTTCCTGGAAAATATTTTGGCATGTATGAAATTCTTTTTTGGGCAAATGCATCAGCAGAATGAAGGCAACAAAGTTTTGGATGCAGAGAGCAAAGTCAGAAGACAAAACTGGAATTTAACACTCAGATTTCTCATTGAAGAGTGTAGTAACTTATAAATATTTCTAATTTTTGTGCTGTGTAGTAACAGCACACACAGACACAGCCCCAGAGGATACTGGCATGAGTGTCCTGGTGTCCTGGTCCCTTCCCTTCTGCTTCTGCCCTGCAAACATCAGCATGCACAAGAGGTTTTTTCCATTCAAGAGAGGGGGGAAAATGTGGCAAATAGATTTATAGGGAATTCTCAAAGCCTGACAGAAAGCTCACACAGTGTGTGCATCTGTATGCAAACCTAGAGACAAGAAATGCTGACTTAGAAACGCCATGGAATAGGACAAACATTGCTGAGAGAGAAATGGAGCTAGAAACAAGTTTCAAAGGGTGGCCTTGCAAATAAGAGTAGATACTTTGGAGAAACAGAACCATGAAAGATGCAATGTTGTGGGACTCACAAGGGGTAATTTTAGATTATTGGCTTTAAGGCATTTACAGCATGGTGTGTCTAAAGCTGATAGGCCAATAAATGCTTATAATGCATTATAATTAAGAAATTAGCACAATCAGAAGTTAGCTTCTGATTGTGATGGCGTGCATTATACCATCTGTATTGTCTCACCCTTCGCCTGAGACTGAAAATGGAATACAAGTTTTTAAAACGCCTCCCAGCTGCCCCATCTGGGAGTCAGAAAAGGGCCTCATCCCACCGAGGGAGGTTTCCTGCCCTGACCCACCTGGGTTTCCCCGGAGCTTGATGCACTGGCCCCTGTTGGGGATGCCCTCGGCCGTGTTGCCTGGGTTGATGATGTGGCACTCGTAGCCCGTGGGGCAGTGCAGGGGCTCGTCCCCGTCCTCCGTGGTGCTGCAGGCCTCAGCTGCAAGAGAAACCCTTCATGCTGTGACACCCACAGGGACCCCAACACGGCCACCACCCCACCTCAGGCTCCTTGCCACGGGGGCTGGCCCCTCCTGGCACGGCTCAGCCCCGTTCCCTGCACAAACCCTCCCCACAGCCTGTGTGCCAGCTCTGGGGTGGACACCACCCGCCACTGGTGCTGCAGGGTTTTAGTTTAATATGTTTTTCATGTATTTGTAATCCTGCAATTCTTTGGTGTGATGCCTTAAGTTTAACTTCTGTATCTTTCAGATTATGTACTTCATTGGTGTGTGACTCTGAGCTTCATATAAAGTGTTAGCAAGTTCTCCTCACAGCTCAGTCAGACAAAACAATCCTTTTCCAGCCCAAGGACACCATTGCAGCTTCAGGCCCAAAAAGCATAAAAAACTGTCAACTGAGAAGAGCAAACTGGGTGGATGGCACTTCATAACCTGAAGCTGTAATTGGACAATTGACCCCAATATGTAAATGGACCAAACTTATAAAAGTATGAAAACTTGTGGTCCATCTTGGGTGTAGCCATGGCCTAGCTCCTATACTGCCCAAGAAGTATCCTTTTAATAAATCCCTACTTTATTCCTTTAACTCTGTCCAGCCTCTGTTCCAGCTCAGCCCCATTCCCTGCACAAACCCTCCCCACAGCCTGTGTGCCAGCTGTGGGGTGGGCACTGCCCACCAGTGATGCTGCAGGGTTTTAGCTTGTGTGTTTTTCATGTATTTGTAATCCTGCAATTCTTTCAGCTTTTGTATTTTTCAGATTTTGTACAGCATTGGTGTGTGACTACGAACTTCACATAAACTCTTCACAGTTTAGTCACACAAAACAATCCTTTTCCAGTCCCAGGACCAAGGGCACTGTTGCAGCTTCAGGCCCAAAAAGTGCAAACAACAGCGAATTGAAGAGAGCAAAATAGGAGGATGGGACTTCATAACCTGAAGCTGTAATTGGACAATTGACCCCAATATGTAAATGGATCAAACTTATAAAAGTGTGAAAACCTGTGATCCATTGTCCATTTTGGGTGTAGCCCCTGGGGGGCTTTGTCTGCCCTAAATGCACCTGGAGATCCTTCAACAAATATAAATAAACTGCTTTTTATCCTCTTAATTTTGTCTGACCTCTGTTTTTAGGTAGCCCAAAGAGGCATGATCAGTGCCCACCGTGCAGGATGATCCCCCCATGGGGCTGTTCTCCCCAGGCAGGGACAAGTGTGTCCCACCAGGCTCTGGGCTGGGAGAGGAGTTGGACATGAGCAGGAAGCTGGCATTGTGCTGCTCTGCTCTCTGCTCCACACCCACAGACCTGCTGCTGAATCCAAACCTCAGGTGTGACTCACTGAGGGGTCAGGCAGTGCCACCCCTGTCCCAAACAGAGGTTTCACCACTCTGACCTGGGACAGGCAGCAAGTGCAGCTCAGAATGGGAAGGCAAAGCAGGACCTGGGCAGTATTTGTGGCCACTGCATGTACAGACTCTGCAGGGCCACTCCTCCCTCCCATTTTTAATTCCAAGCACCTCTGCTGTAATTCTCATGCCATGACTGATGGCTCTTGCTTCCCTAATTACTCCCTCAAGCTGAGATGAAGGTGTTCAGATAAGAACAAATAATATAAGCATGACAAGGATGGATGAGGAGGAACCTATTTTATCTTGTTTCTAGCTGTGCAGCTCCAATGAGCTGGAGGCAGAATTTTCTCTTCAAGTACTTGGAGTTTCCATAATAGATGAGAGTTGAGGCTCAGTGAGTCTAAAACCATCTGTGTAAGACCAAAGAGGGGAATTTATTGGCACTACCTGGATCTGACTAAAGCTGATCAAAAGCTGGGTTAACTTTTCCATGAAAAACCCCAAAACTTCAGGTGTCCATACACCTGCGAATGCCTCACAGAAGAAATCTTCTCTTCCCACCTCCCGACTCCCTCCTTATTTCAGTTTTAGGTATTGTAAAAAATGAATTAAAACCCTTTTCCTATGTAATGAACCTGAGAAGCTCAATCTCATTGTCAGCCTCCAAATTTAGATGGCCCAGTTGGCACAGCTCTGCAGCAGTTTGCCAGGGCTCCTGTCCAAGTCACCTTCAGATCCAAGAGCCACAGCCCCAGCCCAAGGCATCTGGGTGATGAGGCCACTCTGGATTAAAGGATCTCCCATTCCAAGTCCACCCACACTCTCTCAGGAAGCTGGCAGAAAATTATATGTATGATGACAAAGCCTTTTTCTAAAAGGAAGATATATCTCTAATTATTTGAAGAATGGGTACAAGCCCAGGCCCCTGCAGCATTCCTAGTGCTCTGCTGGATAATCCATATCCATAAAAAGTATTTACTGCAGCAGAAAGCAGCTCCCAGCACCACACAGAGTTATTCCTGTGGAAACTCCAGACAAATACCAGCAGCCCCAGCAGCCCAACATCCCAGGCAAGCTCTGTGTACGAGGGATTCATTCTGCAGGGCCTTTGTGGGATCATGGATATTGCAGAGAAGACAGAGAAATGTCCTGTACCTTGTAAGACTTCCTCTGGGCCATCCAAAAGCCACCCATTGCCTCCCAGCCAGCGGGGCTTGGGCTGAACCAGCCAGTCCAGGACTGCAGAGACAGAAATAAGAGACCACGGTGTCAAGATGTAGCAACCACAGGGCACAGAGTTACGGAAAAGTCATGGATTTCCTCTGTGGGCCTGTGAGGAGGCTGCCTGATGGATTGATCTGATTTGGACTTACATTCATGTTTTTGTTGTCCCAGTGGAAAGGGAGACATGGATGTTGTCCAGGGCCACAAGAACCCGCTGTCCTAGAGGCTCAAGCAACTGCTGCTTCCCATTCCCATTCCCATTCCCATTCCCATTCCCATTCCCATTCCCATTCCCATGGCAGGGGATGGTGAGCTGGCTGCCTCACTTCCATCAGCACTAATTCAGGCCAGGATTGCCTCTTTTCCTGAGTATAGAAACACAGGAACACAGAATGTGGGGTTTGGATTGGAAAGAACCTTAAGGATCACCTCATTCCAATCCCTTGCTGTGGGCAGGGACACCTTTCACTATCCCTGGCTGCTCCAAGACTCATCCAACCTGTCCTTGGACACTTCTAGGGATGGGGCATGGAAAATGCCGTGCCAGGGAAAGAACTGGCCTTGAGTGACTTCTACAATTCATCCAAGAGGAAATTTTGCCACACCAGCTTTTGTTGGTCACTTCTAGAGCTGGAGAATGGAAAATGCCATTCCAGGAAAATAACTGGCCTTAAGTGACTTCTACAACTCACCCAAGTAGAAATTTTGCCACACCAGCTTGCCTGTCCTTGGACACTTCCAGGGATGGGGCATGAAAAATACCATCCCAGGAAAATAACTGGCCTTGAGTGACTTCTACAACTCACCCAAGTGGAAATTTTGCCACACCAGCTTTCCTTGGACACCCTTTTCACTCCTCAACCCTGTGGAAACCCCAAGTGCAGAACAGAACCCGCACTCCAACTCCCACCCCGCGCCAACACACCTGAAGCCCACCCCCACCACTGCCCCCATCCCCACAAGCTCCCCTCACTCCCAGCTCCCCCGGGGCTCCCTGTACCTGGTGGGGCGGCGGCGGGGACCGGTCGCTCTTCTGCTGCTGCTGGGAGCTGTGAGAATGAAGAGGGTACTCATAATCCTTTGCAAAGAGAAGAAAAGGAAGTCAGGTTCGCTGTAAGGTGAGTTACGGAACATCCCGCCGGAGGAAGCGGGACGAGGTGTTGTTAAAGCAGGCTACCCCAACAAGGGGAGAGAATGATTGTTCCAGATTGCAATGCAAGATGTTTTCAATTGCCATCTGTATGGCAGATTGTCTTTGTCAAGTGAGCAGTTTGCCTTATCTCTCTCTTTGAGTGACCACAATCACTTCTCCCTCGGGAGGGGACATTGCTGATAACAGCTATTGAATGTCACTGCATGGCTGATAAGAACTATAACATCCCATTGGGAGATGTGAGCCCAGAGGGAGGAGCCAAGCATTGCTACCCGGATATAATCCAGAGGTTTTGAGACACCAGCACGGTTTCTCCACTGGATTCCCCAGAGGAACAGCAGCTGCCTCTCCTTCCACTGGATCTTTGGAGGAAGAATAGATCCTTCTCTACACGACCCCCTTGCTCCCACAGAACCACACTTGACACTTCGGGAGGGCTGCGGCCACAATTCCAATGGGACTGCCACCAATACCCTGACCCACAGGGTATCAGGTTGGGTTCTGACTCTGTCAGTGCTGTTCTAGTGGACTGCATTTTTTATTTTATACTTTTATTTGTCTTCCCCATTAAAGAACTGTTATTTCCTGCTCCCATATTTTTGCCTGAGAACCCCTTAATTTAAAATTTATAGCAATTCGGAGGGGTGGGGAGAGTTTACATTCTCCATTTCAGGGGCGGCTCCTGCCTTCCTTAGCAGACTCCTGTCTTTCCAACCCAAGACAATGATGCATTTCAGCATTTGATTCAGTGCTCTCGGAAGGCTAATTTATTACTTTATTATACTATAAAGAATACTCTACTATACTGTCACCCTCATTTTTTGTTTTTCTAAGCCTTCTGATGTTTACATCCTTGTAACAAACCTTCTCACACACTTTACATAAATAACTTAATGTTTTGCATCCTTTCATGGAAGAGGAGAAATTTGATGGACTGTTGGTTCATCCAGTGTCATTGGAGAGGTGGCACTGTCACCCTCCAATCCACTGTCACTTTTGGAAATCTATAAATGTTGTAGTCAGAAATTAAAAATTCTTTTTTTACTCTTGAGAGAGCTGCCTGTACGGGTCATGTTATTTTGTGTCCCATAGTGACACTATACTATACTAAAGAATACAGAAAAGATACTTATTGAATGAAAAAGACAATAATGAAAACTCGTGGCTCTCTCCAGAGTCTGGACACAGCTTGGCTCTGATTGGCCAATGAGTCAGAACAATTCACATGAAATCAATGAAATAATCACCTGTGGGTAAAAAATCTCCAAACACATTCCACATAAGCAAAGCACATGAGAAGCAAATGAGATAAGAATTGTTTTCCTTTTCTCTGAGGCCTCTCTCTCACCATCTTTCAGCTTCCCAGGAGAAAATCCTGGGCGAAAGAATCATGTTCAATGAATGTTAATGCTACATCACATGGGGTTTCAAAGTGGGTTTTGAGCATTCAGCAGAGAGGAGAATTAACTGTGCAGCTCCCCCAGCACTGTGAGATCCCCTTAGTGGAGTGCTTTGGAGACACCAAACAAGCACTAAATTATTGTAATTGCAATATCTCAATTTATAATTGAGATTATTGCACTGAAAATTAGGTTAGAAAATCCTTTAAAGTCTTTTTTACTTGTCTGGGAAACTGAGAGAAGACTCCAGGCATCCTCATGATGAGGACTCCAAAACACTTTGATAGGGAAGCAGTGGAAATGGGGGCACTGTGTTGTTTTGGGATGTGGGACTAATGTCCCTGGTAGCACCTCTCTCCTCAGTGGGCTCCTTCCATCTCCATCACTGATGTTTTCACTAATGACAGTCTCCTGCCCCATTCCCAATACCAATAAACAAATTTCTTCTGCTTTTTCCTTTAAAACCCCTCTGTGACATTGTTTTCCCATGAACTGATAGGCTGTTTAAACCACTAAAAAGGTTTGGGAAAACCCAATTTTGATGATGTTTTCCACGCTGAAGGTGCAAGCTCTTGTATTTGTCCATTCCTCAAAAGCTGCAAACACTCCAAATTTGAAACATGTTTTAAAACCAAAGATATTGAAAATACACTTCTTATGGGTTTGGTTTTTTTTTTTTTTTTTTGGGTTGGTGGATTTTAAATAGATAAAATTTTCATATCAGCTATAATTTTGGGATATAAGGGAGCACTGAGCAATAAATCTGTGCAGTTCCAAACACAGAACAGGTCTCCTTGTTGGAGAGAGTGCTCATCCTGGAAGGTCACAGTTTACCATTCTATTTGAAAGGTCATCTGCAGACGGAAATGGGACCAAAATAATACTGGCAAATAATGGCTACATGAAAAAACCACCAAACAATTACTGCAGTTGCTTCACAGATGATTCAGAACCCAAGAAGCCAAAATTGCAATGAACAGCTGGCTCCATGAATGAAATTTCCGTTGGGGAACAATATAACAGTTGTAGCCAAATAACTTTGTACCTCATGACCTCCCTGCCCATTTTCTCTGGTCACCTATTGCTCACAACTCATTGCTTTCAAAATAAGAATATTTTGCTTGTTTGGTTTAATAAAACCCCTTGTTTATGGGTGCACAAAACAGGATTCCCTCATTCCCCAAAATAACATGGTTAAGGACATCTCCAAGTTTGGGTTTTAAGGTTTTTAACAAGCTCTCCCAGCATTCACAATTTGGCTCTGATTTATTATTTTTGCAGATTGTGATGACAGTCAAAATTTCTTTAAAAACGTTTTTCAGTGCAGGAGGTAAATTTCTGTTTCCCAGTGAGACTTATTAAATAATTTAATGGCAATATCTGCCTTAGATAACCAGAAACAAAGTAAGGGGAAAAGTTCAGAGTTCAGCTGAGGAACCCTGGAAGTCAACAAAGATGAGGAAGAACCTGGATGGAATCACTCAGTCTCAGCCATAATTTCAATAGCAACTGAGGGATGCAGTCTGCCTCCCAAAAATCCCAGCTCTGTCCTGTTATTTGTGTCTGGAACTGGTCCCCGAGTTTGTGTCAGAGCACAGCTCTCTGCTAATTCAGATTCTGCATGGAGCCCCTCGAGGTGACACACGAGGTTTATTTCAGCCTCCCACCACCAGCTCTGGCCCTGGCAGGTGTTCCCAAACACTGGCCATAAAACAAACAAACAAAAATAAAATACAGACTCAGAGGGAATTTTGAATCCTCCAAAATTTCCATTAAAGACCTGCAAAATCACCCATCAGTGATGATCAAAGTGGCAAACATCAGCCTGAAAGCAGCTTAATCTCCAGGACAAGACCAAAGCAATGGGAATCATTTTCTCCTGTTGTTAGCTCAGGATTTGTCATTTTGGATCTGCTGTTCACAGTTGGAAGAACCCTGCAGAACTGGGGGGGGCTCCAAAAGATGCACAATAATGAGTAAAAGGCTGGAAAGCAGGAAACACAGAAAAAGGTTTGTGTGTGTGTGCAGGTTCCAAAGGGGAGCTGAGGCTGCTCTGCTCACAGGTTACTCTGAGGATTTGGGGGCCAGAACACAAAGAAGGTACCCCAGGGCTGATTTATGACAGCTGGCTGCTGGAGGGTAAATAAATTGTTGGAAGAGCATTACAGCAGCTGTGAGGAATTCTTCATTTCTGGAAAACTTTAGAAGAAGGCTGGGATTTTTCTCCAACACTTGCTGTAGTTGTCAGTGGAATGAAATCCAGACTGGCCCAGTTTTTCCCAACAGACTTGATGGGTGTTTTATAATGAACTGAACCCACTCCCAGGTATCTCCCTCCCTCTGCCCCTTGGGAACAGTCCCTGGAGCATGGGGGCTGCAGAACACCAGCTGCAAATCACTAAATTTGACAAATATCCCTATGGAAAATACATGAATTTGTTTTAAAGCCCAGCTCCTGCATCCCACTGTGGCTGCCAGGTTTTTCTCCTCACTACAATCCCTCTTTCTCCCTTCTCCAGCCCCATTTCACCCCTCCTTGCCAGCCAACACCCTTCCTCTCTCAGGGTGAATGAAACCCCAGCCAGCTCCTCATCCTCACTCCTGCCCATCACTCTGCACCCAGCATTTTTCTGATGCACTCCTCCTGCTGCAGCCTCAGATTTTCTGGGCTCAGACCACACAGAGCTGTGTCCTTTGGGGTCCCACAGGGGTGGGACAGGTCCCACAGGTCCTGTGGCCCATGTCCCACATGGCTGCACATTGCTATGAGCACCTCCATCTGTCATCCCTCTATCCAAATGACTCACAAATCAGCTGCTCTGCCCCCAGACTCTGATTTTTCCAACCACAGGGAACACGCAGCATTTGGTAGGAAAGAAAACATCCCTCTGAGAAAGCAGAGGGGCTGCCAGAAGTGCCTCCTGCTGCAGGAGAGAGGATGCAGAGCAGACGCTTTCCCCCGACAAGGCTCGGAGGAGGAGAAAGAAAAGCATTTTCTGTTTTCCCTGGATCAATGTTTCTGTCAATATGAGCAATTCTAGCTGAGCCTGCCAGGTCAGTAGCACCTGGATTCAGGGCTGCCAGGAAAAACAGCCCTTTGAAGAAGTGCAGGTTGAAAGAAGAGGATGTATCCCCAGGGGAGCTGGCTCCTTATCTGAAAATCAACATGTAAATTCCTCTTCTGCTCCTGTCCTATCTCTCTGGGTCATTCACCTCATAGTTCCTATTAAATGTGAGGTTCACTTTGAAATAGGGCAGAAGAACATCCAGATAAATGCACTTTGCAGTGAGTGATTTTGCAGGAAATGCAGCTTTTTATGTCATCATTTTCCAATTAAAGTGCAAACCAGAGGATACCCTGGCCCAAGAGAAGCTATAATGAAGATTTTTTACAAAATCCTGAGGTGCCTTTCAAGTATCAGCCCAATGTTTTCTGCACAATTTCAAGGATTCAATACAGAATTTCAGTTTTCCCATTGGGGCCAAGGGATGTGTGTCACAATTCTGAGTCAGCCATTGCACAAACCAAATGTTGCCATGCACAAACATCAGCCTAAAAGTCACGGGCACAAAAACATCCTTTTGGAATTAAAACCTGCACAAAACAGATGGAGGGATCTGCCTGTGACACCGAGGTGCTGTTTATACACATGCAGTGGTTGGAAGATGCAGTCAGACCTGAGCATAAGAAAATAAAGTGTTGGGGGTTTGCACCCAAGCAATTCAAGGGGCAGAAACATTGGCTCAGTGCTGCTTTCTAAGGGAACTTGAATGGATCAAGCAAAAATTTCAAATTTATAATTTTTTTTTTCTTTTTTAAACAGCAAGTCCCAAAACTCAAACTAGCAAATTATTTTCTTCTTTTTTTTCAATTCCCATTTCCTCTGTGACCCTCTCTGACAGTCGTTTGGCCCAGACACACCAGGGCAAGACCCAGCAGCATCCCCTGCACTCATTGCTGTCCCAGTTCCAGCTCCAGCACTCCTGCTTAACCAGAGTGAAGGTTCCTAAAGGTTTTCCAGCAGTAACTGTGCTCTGGGCAGCTCTCTGCAGAGTGGGATTGGAGGTGCTGGCTGTGCCCAGTGCCCTGTGGAGCCTGCAGGCTGCCAGGGGCAGGCACAGATGGTGGCACCCAGGGTGTGCCAGGGCATGGGCAGCAGCTCTGTTTGCCACAGGGATGGATTTCTGGGATCACCACCCTTTGTAGGGTGATGGGCACGCTGCTCTGGCACTGTGGGGCTGAGCTCTCTGTGCTCCAGGGATTCACAGAACCGTGGGCAATGCCCCCATCCCTCCCTCCAGCACACATTTACCCACTGTTACCCCAAAAGGCAGCACAGGAGCTGCTCCAAGCAATAAATCCCATTATTTTCCCCCGCACTAAACCTCTCCCCGGAGCCGCAGGGTTTGCATCCCCCTTCTCCCCGGTCCCTTTTCCCGGTTACCCCGGTGGATTTCCAGGGAAAGCGGTGCCGGTGCCATCCCAAACCTCTCCCCCCGCTCCCCCAGCTTCCCCCTGCAGCAGCTAGGTGGCAAAAATCCCGCACAGCCTGGGAAAACTTCACGGGTCGCTGTGATACAGAGCCAGCCCGCCGATCCAACACTCCTTTATCCCAAACCACGCCAGGATAACTCCCCTTTTCTCGGCCAGCATCCCCCGATTCCCCCAGCCCCACTCACATCGTATTTCTCCGTCATTTTCAGCAGAGCGCGTTTCCAGAGGCTCCTGGCACAGCCCGGCTCCGGCAGCACCACCAGCACACACAGCGCTGCCGCCAGGAGCTTCTTACAGAAAAGGGTTTTTTGCATCTCTGGAAGCAGCCTGGAACAGAAAAAAGAGAAAAAAAAAAAAAAAAAAAAAAAAAAAAAAAAAAAAAAAAAAAAAAAAAAAAAAAAAAAAAGCAAAGGAAAAAAAAAGCAATAAGGAGCCCAGAGGCAGGAGCCGGGAGCTGCTGTTGAACTTGTTGAAGTTAGATCAGGTTCTGGGCTCACGTGTTCGCACAAAGCTCACGCTCTCCTTGAGTGATGGACGGGAAGATTACTTGGAAAGATTATTTTTAGACCTTTGTTCCCCACATCTGGCATCCTCCGAGAGCCCCATTCAGAGGCGAAGCGTGGGATCAGATGACAGCTGCCGCAGGGGGAAATGAAGGTCTCGGAGGGGTGGGCTCGGCAGATTTTTTTTTGCAAACACTTCACCCAAACTTCCCAAGAGCCTGGTGGGCTCTCCCTTTGTGTGCTTCCTGCTGTGGGTTTGCATCACGCCTTGACAAAGTGACAGCTTCATCTGGAAGGAAATGGTTTAATGACGTGATAAACATCCCGGGGCTTTCATTAAACCACGGTGACGTTGGTTTTCTGAAAGTTATTTAGAAGGAGGGGCAAGACCGCTAGGAAAAAATAAATCGGGGTGTGGAATAGGGAAGGAAGGAGGCTTGGAAATTACATGAGCACACAGAGAAAGCAAGGAAGGGGACATGAGTCAGGCTGGGCCTGACAATGGGAGGCACGGAAGGAGTGGACGTGGGGTTTTGGACATCTCCGTGGACATCCAGGGCCTGCAGGATGGGAATGGACTGGTGGAGTCAGCTGAAAGTGCCCAGCATCCTGCCTGGGATGGACACAGAGCAGGTGCAAAGGAGAGCTGTAGGAACAAGGCATTCATACACATTGGTGTGTATAAATGTGTTTATCTGCGTGTGTTTAACTGTAGAGACATCAGGAGGGCTCGCTGAGCCAAATGTGGGGCTGATTGTTCTATAATTCCCCCTGAATTTCTCCACCAGTGAAGGAGGGAACAGAACCACAAAAGTTGTCAAGATACAGGCACTAAGCCCTGTTTGCCTTCCCTTTACCCCAGCTGCAGCCCTGCTGAGCAGAGAGAAGCCTTGCTGGATTTATTTTATATCCACTCTAAAATGGGTCTGCAGAGGAGTGTTATACCCTGTGCATACACAAAAAAAAATTCTTCCAGTTATTCCTTATACCTGAAAGCTGTGGAAATTCACTTTGATCCATGCCCAAGTGTCAATAGCTGCACGCTGGTGGAAGCCAAAGATTTCATCTTGAAGCTTGCCAGAATATGATGATGGGAACCTGAAAAATGAGCAAGGTGTGCCTTAAAAAGCTCAGTAGTTAAGGGAATATATTTGATTTATTTGGAGTTGAGGTTCCTAAAGCTTTTCTATCAGTAACTGTGCTTTGGGCAGTTCTCTCTATATCTCTACTGCTATAAAAAAGTTCTTAGTAACAAAATCTGCTCAGTTGATGCCAGGGAATTTTGCTGGGAAGTAAAAGCAGGGATTATTTTATGGGGAGAAAGGGAATGAAGGGTTAAACTGGAAATAATCACCTCCCTCACAGCTGCAGAGTACAGGGTGGGGGATCCCAGTGGGACAGCACAAGTGCTGTGTCTCTGCATGGTCTGGGATTCCCAAAGGAGCTCTGGGATTCCCTGTGCAGATGCAATAAACCTGCACTGCTGTGCTTCTGTAAACCCTGCTTGGTCCACAGAGTCATCCCCAGAGGTGCAGCAGGGTTTTGGGGGCTGGCAGGGTTTGAGGTGGCCCCGTGGTACAGCTCTTTCAGGCACAGAAGGGGACAGGGAGGGAGTGTTTGGGCCGGAGAGCATTTTGTGCCACGGAGGCTTCACCCTGCACCTGGCTGCTGAGAGGGCTGTCCCTGCAGGGAGCACAGCTCCAGATCCCTGTCACCTGCTCCAGGTCCCTGTCACCTGCTCCACGTCCCTGTTACCTGCTCCAGGTCCCTGTTACCTGCTCCAGGCCCCTGTCTCCTGCTCCAGGCCCCTGTCACCTGCTCCACGTCCCTGTCACCTGCTCCAGGCCCCTGTCTCCTGCTCCAGGCCCCTGTCTCCTGCTCCACGTCCCTGTTACCTGCTCCAGGCCCCTGTCTCCTGCTCCAGGCCCCTGTCACCTGCTCCAGGTCCCTGTCACCTGCTCCACGTCCCTGTCCCCTGCCCCAAGCCCCTGTCTCCTGCCCAGGTCCCTGTCACCTGCTCCAAGCCCCTGTCTCCTGCTCCAGGCCCCTGTCTCCTGCTCCAAGCCCCTGTCACCTGCTCCAGGTCTCTGTCGCCTGCTCTGCCCCATTTCACCAGCTCTTCTCTGCCCCAGAGCTGCACTCAGGCATTGAAAACAGAATTTATTGCAGTTTTCCTTCAAACAGGTCCTTTTCCCCAAGCTTCTCTCTTCACCCCGTGGCAGCTGTGGGCAGCTCACAGGCCAGCCCATGGAAAGGTGACTCCCTAAGGACAGAAATGTCCCCTGGGGATGCTGGCAGAGCTCAGCACCTGCAGGTCGCTGTCACCCCCACCCAGATCCCATCCAACACCAGGTGAAAGCTGTGCTGCAGTTGCTGAAAGGCTCACTCAGGCAGCTTCAGCACATCCAGAGAGGAATGAATCACAACCCTGCCACCTCTCCCACCTCTGATTTGATTTTTCACTGCTCAGAGGGCTTTGTCTGACCCCACAGGAGTCTCCAATTCCTTTCACAAACTCTGTTTCAATATTAATACCTGCGCCTTGATCCAGCCCATCCAGGAGCTCCCACCCATGTCCCGGCTCCTCTGCTCAGAGGTGACAAATGACATGGCTGCTTGCACAGAGTAAACAAGATTTTTCCTTGGAGTATTCCTACTTTATTTATGTCTTTGTGCTGATCTTTCTCTGCTCTGTGCTCTCGCTGAAACCCAAACCACTGTGCAACAACTGCTCACGATAAATCTCCCTAATTTAATTCCATTTCTTGTTGTTTCATATACTTGCAATCTGCTCTTGGAGCAACTAATTCCAAAGATGAATAGCTACTTCAGACACCATTTACTGGCCTTTATTTTTGCAGATACACAGCTTTGACATTTATCTGGGAAAAAACAGGGTCTGTGCCTTGCAGTCCGTGGATTGTGCACTGAAGAAGTGAGAATTCTGCAGGACCAAAATTCAACAGCTGGTCATGGTCTTCACATCAAAATGAAAGTTGATGTTATAACACTTTCAGAACTGTAACTCAGCCTGCACACAATTCTTTGATTAATTCTTCCTGCCACCCATCTCCATTCCTCCAATGCTTCTATCTCCAGTCTCTGATGGTAGCTAGGCAAGGGATTGCATTTTTTTTTTACAAGATTAAGAAAAACTTCCTAGGCAATACTGAAAAAAGAAATTAGAATAATAAAGAAAAAAATATTTTTCTCCCCTTTTCTAGATATTCGTCTTCTTGGCCAGGGCAGTGTTGTCACAGGACAACTCCAGGACATCATTTATCCCATCCCATTCATATCCACATTATCCTCCCAATTGGAGCTCAGTGAAACCTAAAACATGAGAGACCTCAGTCCACTCACTTCTGGAGGCATTTTTCATCCACTACAGAGCAGTTCCTGCCCTACCAAGTTCAGTTTTGAATGGCCCATTTGGACAAAAAAGAACAGCCTTGACTTTCTGAAGACTTTCTTGTTTAACCCTGTCAGGTTTATGTCTCCACTTTTAGTGTAAAGCATTCTGAGCAGCTTGTGAAGAAACTCTAGGCATCAGGCACAAATCCTTACAAACACAACCACTGGCAATAATTAGAAATTTAAAATTTACTGGTAAGCAGGTGTCTGAGTTGGGTAATTCAAATGCCAGATATTTGATGATGGATGGTGATTTAAAAGGAATTATCACAAAAAAAGTAAAAATAATTGCAGGAAGATGTACCTGTATGAAAGGATGGGCATTTTACCAGCTTAGGGCAATAAAACCATGTTTTGGAACCAGCATTCATGCTGCCTGATTGGGATGACTTAAATAATTGTTTTTAAAAATGTTCTCAGGAAGGTTGTGAGTGAAAGTCATGGGGCAGCCAAGGGAAAAGATCTTTTTCTAGCCAAAAACAAGGTAGGTCAGCCTAAGTCAAGACTTGCCTTTTCCCAGAGGAAAGATCTGACTTTTAAAGAGAGATCATATCAAAGAGAGAGTTTCCTGAGAGCACAGCACTGCAGCAGCACCAGGTGACTCATTTCAGCTGGATATTATCCCAGCACCTTCACGCCAGGGGCTGCTGCAATTCCTTTTCCAGGGGCTGTTTCCTTGCCAGCTCGGCACAGGTTCTGCTGCCAGCAGCGAAGGGCAGTGCTTTTCTGGGGGTTATCAGAGATATTTTTATGTTACCTAACCCAGTTACAGCTGCTTTGTGTCCCCCTTAAAAAATATGGGGGGGGGACACTATATATGAGCTAATAATAATTATGATTATATATATTATTATATATAATACATAATATATAATATATAATACATTGTATATATTATATTTATAATATACAGTATATTAGATAATATATTATTATAATAT
>NW_005054373.1:285497-293657 GCF_000277835.1 Geospiza fortis | reverse complement strand
TATATTATTATAGATATTATAATAATAATGATTATATATTTTATATATATGAGCTAATAATAATATATGAGCTAATTTAGATTAGCTCATCCTTGCTACTCTGGCTGCCTCACGAAGGGAGGCTCTGCCCCACTTCCATTCACTCTTAGGAAAAACCCAGTAAATCCAGAGTGGTTTTGTTGTGAATATGAACATAAAGAAACCACAGCCCTGGTTCAGCTTCCCAGAGCTGAACCTGCCCCATGAAAAGCAGGGAGAGCCCCCGGGGTGCTGGGCTGCCCAGCACTGATGGACACCATCATTTGTCCCTGTGCGGTCACCCCTCCATCCTCTGCTTTGTGTGAGGTATCCTAAAGCAGTAATATTATAATTATTACTTGTTTCCTTGCTAATCCAGCAGTTGGGATTGCTCCCTGCATGGATTAGCAGGAAAAGGAGTCCCTTAGGTGTGCCAGTCCTGAGGGGTGAAAAAAATCAACAAAGAGAGAAGCAGCAGCATCCCTGGAGGGGTGACCCTGGATGCAGATGATTCACCCCCTCATCCATGGGCTTTTTTATGGCCTGATCTACAGAAAGACCCCAAAACCTGGGGTTTCAATATTGGGTTCATTCCTTCCCTTATTTGTGGTGAGCTCTACTGAAAACCCCAAACCTGGGGTTCAATATTGGGTTCATTCCTTCCCTTATTTGTGGCCAGCTCTACAGGAAGACTCCAAACCTGGGGTTTCAATATTGGGTTCATTCCTTCCCTTATTTATGGCCAGCTGTACATGAAGACTCCAAACCTGGGGTTTCAATATTGGGTTCATTCCTTCCCTGAGCAGGAAAAGCTGTGCCAGATGTTTGCTCCCAGCAAGCTCCTCTGGGAATTTATAGAGAGAAATAAAAGATCAAAAGCAATTCAAAACCCAGCCAGGTGATTCCCTTTAAGCATCTGGCCCCAAGCCCTTGCAGAGCCTGGCAGAGGTCAGTGTTAAGTGGCCCCTGACCATGTGGGAAGGCCTGTAAAGAAGAATATAAAGCCTCTACTTTTAGCCAGCTTTGCTGGAGATGAGGTCTGAGTGAAGCAGAGGAATGTTATTAGGGAAGGACTTGCTGAGTGCTGCATCCCACTGACAGAGTTCCCAGGAAGCCTCCAAATGCACGATCCCATTAATTAGGAGGCAGAATGGCTCTCAGTGTGGGGGAGAGGCTCCTCTTTGGGGACAATCCCAAACAATTCCTCTGGGCGGGACTGCCCCAGCTGCTCTTGCCAGTCCCTCCCAGTGCCAGCTCCCTCCAGGGCACGGCTGTCCCACAGCCTTTTGTCTCCAAAAAGCTTCTGTGAGCTGCTGGTGTCCCCCAGGAGGGAACAGAGGATGCTCTCCCTCTCAGGCCAGTGGGAATTGGTTCATATTTTGGGAGGGGAGGATGTGCAGTGGAGATCTCACACTGGGACTGCTGAGAGGAGATGAGGCCTAGACTGGAAATCTCAGAGAAATCTCAGAGATTTCCCCTAAAATTAAAGACAAGGGAATTTGGCTGTGGATCCATGTTGGACAAAGCTCTTTTCTGACCCAGAGATGGGAGCATTTCTTATCTCAAGGTTTGCATACCGATGCAAACTGTGTGAGCTTTCTGTCAGGCTTTGAGAATTTTCTACAAATTCATTTCCCACAGATCCACAGCAAATCCTCAGCCTTGACCATGCTCTGCCTTCAGCCAGGCTGAATTCCTGGGGGTAACAGAGTTACATTCAGGGCCCCTAGCCCTAAAAGAGCTGAGCTGTGCTCTGGGGGTTCCCAGAAATTGTGGGGCACGGCAGAATCAGAGCCAGGGACCACACAGACCTGTCAGCATGGACACCAAGAAAACCTCCTAAAAGGCATGTGCAAATCCCAGATTTCACAGAGCACCCTGAAACAGGGGTTGTCTCATGGCTAACACCCTGCTCTGACCCACAAAGGCTTGGCAGGGTCAGAAAGTTTGGGCCAAGCAGTTTGATTTTGGGGCTGCACCTTTCCCAGCTGAAGCTCTGCCCCAGACAGATGGTTTCCCATCACAAATGTCCTGCCTACACCCAGAAATAGCAAATTCATAGCTTGAGGGCCTGTCAGAGAGACCTGCAGAGGCAGAGGAAAGGCCAGATGTGTATCAGCATCGTGCTTGTGTAGGATTTCCTCTATGGAACCTTTAACCTCCACATCCCACATCCTATTACAGTGAACTCCCTCATCCTGCAGCTCCTCTGGGGCCAGCAGCACTTTGGCAAGGACATGAAATGATATCCCAGGCCCTGGCAAATACCTCTAGAGCTCTGAAATAGCTCCAGCTGCCCATTATCTGCAATATTGCAAGCAAATTGCAAGGGTGATCAAAGGTGTTGAGTAGTTCAGTACAGGGTCAATGGTGCAACTTAAGTAAACCACGATGCTTCATCTTGAAAAAGCCACTGAAGACTATGGATAAAGACTTGACTTTTCAGCCAGCCATTATAAGAGCATTTGGAGCTAATAGGAAATAGGTAATTTGACCCAAAGTCAAAGCACATGGGTCTTCATTGACTTGGTCCACCAAGGTTGTTATGGACACTAAAAGTTTACATGGCCTTAAGAGGAGACTGGACAAATGCTGCAAAAAAGGCAAATCCATTATGAATTTTGAAAGATAAATCACATCAGCAAGTCTCTAAAATGAAGTTGGTTGGTGGGCACAAAAGCCTCGTGTTGCTGTTGATAACTGCTGCCCCGAGATGCACAGGTTGTTAGCAGAGCACAGAGCTCAAGATCCCTGAACGTGCTGTTAGCAGCAGGCAGAGATTCAGAGCAGCACTCACACCGGGCTGAATTTCAGACTGGCACTGCAGAGGAAAATCAAACCTCTGACCCTCATGGGAGCACCCCCAGCTTGGCAGGGCACAGCTGCCTTTGCTGTTCCCCTTGTGAATTTTACACGCTGGAAAATGTTTATTTCAGTTTTGGTTCGATGTTCCTGTTAAACTTTATGTGCTGTATAACTCTGCTATATAGTGTCATGTTTATGTTATATGAAGATAAATATTTTTATATATCTGCGTGGTTATATTTGTTTACATATCCATAAAATTAAATCTCCAGCATGTTTCTTATGAGTTTATGCCTCTCTAGCCTGTCCCTCAAAAAGTAATGGAGGAGTTTGGGTTGAAAAAGACCTTAAAACCCATTCAGCCATGTCCAGGGACACCTTCCACTGTCCCAGGTTTCTCCAAGCCCTGTCCAGCCTGGCCTTGGACATTCCAGGGATCCAGAGACAGCCACAGCTGCTCTGGGCACCCTGTTCCAGGGCCTCCCCACCCTCACAGGGAAGAATTTATTCCCAAAATATAATCCCAAGCTAATTATCAAATATCTCTGCTTGATATTTTATAGCTCTTCCTAATACTGGCTACTTAATACCTGCAGGGCAGCTCCTGGGCTTGCCAGAGTTTGAGCTCAGATTTACACTCACGTTTTGCGGAGTTTGAGCTCAGATTTACATGCATGTTTTACGGAGTTTGAGCTCAGATTTACACTCACGTTTTGCGGAGTTTGAGCTCAGATTAACACTCATGTTGCGCGGAGTTTGAGCTCAGATTTACATTCATGTTTTACGGAGTTTGAGCTCAGATTTACACTCACGTTTTGCGGAGTTTGAGCTCAGATTAACACTCATTTTTCGCGGAGTTTGAGCTCAGATTTACACTCATGTTTCGCAGAGTTTGGGCTCAGATTAACACTCACGTTTTGCGGAGTTTGAGCTCAGATTAACACTCATGTTTTGCGAAGTTTGGGCTCAGATTAACACTCATGTTTTGCACCACTTGGCCACTTTGGGGTTTTTTTTGCTTCTTCAGGGTTCATTTATCTGAGTTTTGCAGCGCCCAGCAATGCTGGACATGTTCCAATGTAAATTATTCCTGCAGAACCAGCAGTTTGTATATTTTGTCCAGCCTGGATCCTGCCAACCTCAGGCCTCTGTGACTTGTATTTAATTATTAAGAGTAGAAGAACAACCTAAAAGCAGTGCACTGGTCCCATGGGCTGGTTTTTAGCCCGTCTCCATAGGATGGGATAAACATTTGCAGTTGGTTTGGCACAAATTCCAGGTCCCCTTCAACTCCACCTCTCTTTTAAAGTCATCAACCTGCTCTTGAGTGTCACCAGCCCTAAGAAATCACCTTTGTCTGCCTTGTTGTCCTGAAGTAGGTGCATTATTTCATCATTCATGTTTTCTGTATTCTGAGAGTGTGAAGGGGAGGAAGTGAATAGCTGGGTATTCAAATATTTTTTCACAATATCTCTCTGTCTTCCCTTTAAAATCCTGAATTTGGGTGTTTTTTTCCAACTCACATCCAGCAAGCTCTTTGGCAAGAGAAAGCTCAGATGAGGCTTGGTTCTTTAATTACATTATTGGCAGACTGTGGCATTCCTTTGTTACTTTCTTGATCTAATTCCCCCAAAGAGCTGCAAAAAGGAGAATGGTGGATTAATTTAATCACAGCTTCTTGTGTGGTTCAATACCAGCTCTTTTATTGTCCACCCACACCTTTGGGTGCTCTGAACTTCATCTCTTCCACCCAGGGTGAAAGATATAATATTCAATACTCTTCCTCTGGGTATTTTTTCCCTCCACATTTAATTCAAAGGGGTGATACAGACTGAATTCCACGTGCTGGGGATTCAGCAGCTGGAGTAGAGGATTTAGAGCCTTTCTTATTCTGTCAAATCCTCCAGGGACAAAGTGCCAAGGCTGATTTAGCTGATGGCTGAGTGACCCATCCCACAGCTCCCACCAGGGAAGGGTCCTTGTTAGAAGGATTCCAAAATGCCAGATCCCAGCACTGGAGCAATGAATCTGCTGGAGGTTTCTGGGGCACTGAGCCCCACATCCAGAAAGGTCCTTGTTAGAAGGATTCCAAAATGCCAAATCCCAGCACTGGAGCAATGAATCTGCTGGAGGTTTCCGGGGCACTGAGCCTCACATCCAGATTTTGCTGAGGCTATGTGGAGGGAAAATCCTTCTCATGACAAGGTAATGGAGACAAATGGGGTAGGACCTCTTTCATCTGGGGCTCTGTGTCTGCAGAGCTGGCAGTTGTTACCAACTTTGTCTCAATTAACTCAACACTTGTGCCAGAGGAGCCCTGGACATGCTGTTTGCAGCAGGGCAGATCTCCTTTGCTGTGCAGCTGTTTCAGACTGTGACTGAGAAGTTTTGGCATTCACAGCTGAGCTGTTCCAGCCTCTCCCCTGGAACAGAGCTGTGGAAATGTGATGGTGTCTCCTCATCCCTGGGTCCCTGCTCCTCACATGGGAGGCCTGTCTTTGTTTCAAGGGATGAAATCCCACTTCCCCTTTGGAGAAATCCTATGCAGTTCCATCTCTTTCCCGTTCCTCAGGCTCTTTCCTTTCAGAGCTTGTTGCCAGCCATAATCCCAGGCAAATCAAAGCAACTTTTAATTTGGACATAACAATTAGTACCCTCTGCAGAGCTATTGATTGGACAATTACCACTCCTGCTTCTAGAAATTTCAAATAAACTCCCTGCTTCTTTCAAACATCTTCACAACGATTCCTTGAGCAGAAAACCCTTCATTCTCCATAGTCAGCCCTGTGTCAATGTTGAAAACTCAAGCTGCAAAGCTGGGCTGGAATAGGTTCTTCCCAACTAATTTCTTAGGATTTTTAGCTGAGCTGCCTCAAAGAGAGATTTTCTTTGAAGATTTAGTCTGGAATTCCCACAGAGGAAGTTTTTCACACCTAAACAGGCAAATTTAGACCTCTCAACAATCAGCTTATACACAGAAACTGTGAATTACTACAGAGCAACACCTCACTCAAAGTATCAAGGAAAACAGATTTTAAACATTATTTGAATGAATGGAAAGGAGCTTAAATGAAGGGAGAATGAAGATGAATAAACCAGCAGTCTGTGCTATAGGAAGGCAGCATTATATCCAGGAGAAAACACTGGAATTTAGGTCAGAAATTCCATAACTTACAGGTCACACATGACCTGGCACAGCAGCCCAGCTCCTACAGTTTTCCTCTCTCTCTGGGGAAGAAAACGTGCTGCTCTCCCCCCTCCACGCCAATTTAGATTTATAATTGTGCGTAACACGGCCTCATTCTGCTTTCCTTGCAAGTAATTGTTTGCTGGGAGATCAGAAGAGATAATAACTGAGAATAAAGCAGCTCCCTTCACGTGAATAATTGCACCATCAGCCCTTTAGTGAGAGTCACAGCCAGAAACTTCCAGGCTGCTGCTGGGACCAATGCAAAGCCTCAGGAATGCATAAGCAAAGCCATTAGACACAATGCATCTACTGGAGCAGCCACTCATTCAACACAGCAGCTCCTGGAAACGTGGAAAAACATGTTCAGGGCAGGAAAAACTCATGGCAGCTCCTCCCAAAGGGGAGAAGTTATTCTAAAGCAGCACTGTTTATAGAGTGACCATCTAAAAATAGATACTTTAGGAGGAAATGCTATTTCTTAATAAATACATTTTTGACAGGTATACCACAAACTCAGATGTCAATGCATTTCATCAGTTTGCAGATTTTCAGAGGAGGGAAATAAAAATTCTGCTGGCAATGGAATGGGATGGGATTTCTGAATGGAAAGGCCAGAGTTGTGCCCACCAGTCAGGCAGGGACATTTCAGCCTGTTTCACCTTCCTGTCATTCTGTCCATCCCTCCTCCTCACTCTGTGCCTCCTTCCTCTCATTCTGTCCATCCCTCCTCACTCTGTCCCACCTTCCTGTCATCCTGTCCGTCCCTCCTCACTCTGGGCCTCCTTCCTCTCACTCTGTCCATCCCTCCTCACTCTGTGCCTCCTTCCTGTCATCCTGTCCGTCCCTCCTCACTCTGTCCCTCATTCCCCTCACTCTGCAGTGGTTTGTGTTCCCACACTCTGTGCAGAGCAGATGTAGGAATAACTCCTGCTTTCCCTGACATATTTCTGACAGAGGGCTTTGTAAACGTGTTCCTTCCACACCACAGCTTTGGGGCCACCATGAAAAGTGGTCTCAGGGCACTTGCTGAGCTGAGGTGGGAGCCCAGAAGCCGAGGGGTTACTGGCAAAGCCACAGGGACCTGGAAAGGGCCCCAGGAGCCTCCAGGAGGAATGTTGGCCTTAGCCCCGCATATCTCGGGATGTGAGTAATGTCTGAGCACTGCTGCTGCTCTGCTCTAACAAATGCCAGCCTGGATTGTGACCCTTGCCACCAGGGGATGGATCCAGTGCCCCTGGAGCCAGCTGGAGCCTGGCCATGGAGCAGAGAGGGGCTGGGACAGCCCCTGTGTGTCCTCATCCTGCTCCCTCCCTGCCCCACCACGGGCACTGGGAGGGACCCAGGGCAGAGTCTGGAATCCGCGGCTATCCCTCAGAGGGGATGGAAATCCTATTTATGGAAAGAAGCAAAAAAAGGACAGAGGGTTTTACGATGAGGTCTGGAACGAGGCAAGGGAAAACAACGTGAGCGCTTCAGATGCCAGCAGGGTTTGGTGTTTGAGCCAGCCTTAGTGGGGGCACTGCCAAGGTGCACCCCAAAATGTGCCCCTGGGGAGGTTTTACCTGCTGGCATCACAAGGATCACTGCAGCTCTGGGCAGGGCTCATTGCAGAGCCTGACTTTGTTGCTCCAGCTACTGTAAAAAATGAACACAGCCCTGGTCCCCACCCCAAAGCTCAGCTAGCACTTGGAATTGCAATTTTCCTGCCTTCCCCAGGCTGCCAGCCCTGACCCTTGCTGGGCTCCTGGTCTGCTGGAAAGGCTGGGAAAGTGGTGATGCTGGAGAGCAGAGCAGTGCTGACAGCACTGAGTGTTTCCAAGAGCAGGGATGAGCAGGGCTGTGTTTACAGCCTCTGAGGGCTCCTCTGGGTCAGGGCACTCTGAAATGTGACACAGCCTCACCCCATCCCACCCCCGACAGGCAATAAGGGCTTACAAAGGATCAGTGAAATTCTGAGTTTGGAAAAAACCGACCTTCATCAGAGGGCTCTGCATCAATCTGTGTGTGCTTGGCCTCCATTTCTGCACATGGGAAATATTTTGGGATTCTTCTTCTTCTTTATTCTTCTTAATTAATTATTATTATTTTATTCTTCTGCTTATTATATTTATTACTATTCTTATTATTATATTTATTATATCTATTAT
>NW_005054373.1:282809-285417 GCF_000277835.1 Geospiza fortis | reverse complement strand
CCCCTGCTGTTTGGGTGTATGTTGCAAAGCAAAACCCCGACCCTCTAAACAGGAATGTGGGAGGTGTAAAGTCAGCAAACTATCAGGCAGAGAAGAACCTGAAACTGTTCCTAATTAATTTTTTCAAGGTATGTCCCTCCTGCTTTGAATTTCACCCCTTAATGGCAGCTTATCCCCTCAGCTGGGAAAATCTGCTCTGGGACCATTGTGTGTTGGGATGAAATCCTGTTCCCATTTCGGGTGAAATTGCTCTTCATTCCCATAGCTCAGGGATTGCAGCATCTGTGCTGAAATCTGTGGGTTTCACACTCTGCAGGGGGGCAAATATTGCCTTCAAGACTCAGTTTTCATTGAGGATTTTATGGAAGGAAACATTCCAGTCATTCAAAGGCTGCATTTATAAAATGCTGATTCTGCAAGGTCTTTAATTCAGAGCCTTATTTACGGTAATGGTTACCCTTTCCCCATGTCAGAATCAGAAATATGAAAAATACTTGTCAAAGATTTTTTATTAAAACCTGAGAAGTGAGGCCAGGGGGTCAAGGAGCTCTGGAAAACAGAAATCCTTAAGGAGCAGGTCTGGTTGGTTTTTTTTCTGAATGGGAAAGTTGCTTTGTTTGAGCCTTTTAAGTGTCTGCTGATAGAGATGAAGCAAAGCCAACCTCTGAGGATGGAAATGAAACTGAAACTCCATCTCAGGGCAGTGAAGGCACCAAATGCCTTTTGTTTTGGAGGAGCTGACCCTTAGGGATTCAAAAATCCAATACTTGACTCCAAAGAGCAAGCATAAAGATGGTTTGGGTTGGTTTTTTTAATATATCTATATATATTTAATGCATTTTGTTCATTCTTTTTCCTCTCTCTTGGAGAAAAATCTGGTTTTTTATTTTTATTTTCATGGCTCCTGGGATGCTCAGACTGCTGATGTACCAGGAGGAGCAGGATGTGCCAGCTGGGAGATCTTTGAAGGGAGGAGTTCCTTGGGTGCAAAGGAATTTCTGCAAAGACACATCAGTGATATGGAGCAGTTGGAAATGCACCAAACTTACCCAGAGAAAGGACAAAAATTTGGAGACTCCTTCTTTTAAAAAGTTCATTCCTCTTGGATTACAAGTTAAGATATCTTTTTGAGGAAAAAAAAATCAGTTCTTCTTTTCCCTAGGATTTTTCATGTAGAAGGAATAATGGGAGTATAATTACCTTAATGTGTAATGCCTAAGTATAAAATAATATAACACTTAAGTATAAAATACCTGGGTATAATAGGAGTATAATTACCTTAAATCAGGCATGGACCATGAAGGAAACAGATGCTTATTTCTTTTAGAGATTAGAGAACCTTGCAGACTGCCCAATAGGAAACAGAGTAGCAAGCAGGCAAAATATCTCATAAGCATCAGGCAAATTGCAGCATTGCTCAGGAAATAACTAGATTTTATGACTGATAGGAGGGGGGGAAAAAAGAGCTTTTTTTTTTTTTTTAATGCAGGTTGTAGCAAGATTTCATTCATTCTGCAGTAATCTGCCTCTCCAGCAATTGTATTTTTGGCCAGCTGCACCTCCTAGATCTGCCTGATGGTTTGAAAGAGAAGAAAAAAGGGGTATTTCCTGAAAATCCACTGAACGCCCCCATAACACAGCACCAGCAGCTTTACTTGAGCTGCCTTTTGGGGGTTTCTGAGCTCAGGATTTTTCAGGAGCTGCTGAGCATCACTTGGACCTCAGAGCCCACACCCCTGTGAGGTGCAGGGGCTGCTCCCCAGCCTGGATCAGCCCCCAAATCAGCATTTTTGCCATCAGAGCTCCCTGCCTGCCTCCACACCAGCTCAGGAGGGGTGGGAGCCTCCAAGCATCCTCTGGCCTCTGCTGAGGAGAGATTTTTCCAGTTCATTAAAGGCCTGATCCATTAATGGGCTGTGCGTGATTTCAGGGGCTGCTGTGCAGGGCCCCTGCAGCCCTGCCTGGAGCTTGTTAGTGTAATTTTCTAAAGATTAGCAGGCATGGATTGCACTGGGAAGCCTTGGGGAAATGCCCTTCATCTCCCCTGACTGCGGGGTCCCTGCTGGGCTCCTGCTGCTGCCGGGGATGGGGCTCTCAGGGAAAGTTTTTGTCTTTATAAAACTGCATTGGCTGCAATCGAGAGCCATTAGCTAATGGCAGCTCCATGGAGGCACAAACTTGGTTTTTATGTCCCCCTGTCACCACATTTCTCACACTTCCCAAGGCCATTCTGAGATTCACATTCTCTGAACCTCAGAGGATGATCAAAACAATTCTTATCTCATTTGCTGTGCCTGTGTTGTGCCACAGTGGAAGGCACTGTGGAGGATTTCACCTGAAGGAGATGTTCACCTGAAGGGAATTGATAACTGGATTCTGGTGTGGGTGTTTTGATTCACTGACCAGTTGGATCCAGGTGTGTGTGTGTGTCAGGACTGTCACTGACAGTCACGAGATATTCTACAGTTGAGGGCTTGGCAGATTCAGTTTATATGTAATGTAATATAATATAGAATCATAAAAAATTATAATGCATAATATTATATATTATAATATATAATAATATAATATATAATAATATAATATACAATAATACATAGAATGTATG
>NW_005054373.1:264642-282710 GCF_000277835.1 Geospiza fortis | reverse complement strand
ATAGAATGGAATATAATATATAGAATAATGTAATATATATAGAATAATATAGAGTAATAATGTAATATAATTATAGAATAATTTATATGATATATATATATATAAAGTAATTAATTAGCCTTCTAATAAGGTAGAGTTAGATGCATCATTTTCTCCCTGCCACGGGGGTCGCCTTGTTTCTGATGTCCCCCAGTTTGGCTGAGCCCCCCAGGGCTCCCACAAAAGAGAGGCTCTGACTCAATTCTGGCTTCACTTCCACCACTGTAGCTCCTATTAAGCTCAACAAGCTCAGACAGGGATGCTTTAGATGGACTTTTACCTGCTGGAAGGACACTGAATATATATTAACACAGAAGGGTGGTGTCTGTGTGAGAGTTATTGGACACTGGAGAAAGAAAACTAACCAGAATAATTCAATTTCCTAGACAAAAGGTGGAAAGTACTAAAATTAAGTAGCAAGTAATTCAATTTTCTGGTTACAAAACAGAACATTCTTGGTAGAATTAATGAATGAATGCCGAGTTTCTCTGCCAGTGTTTACAAATCAAATCTCACAGTACACAGGTGGCAAGGGACAATAAAAAGTCTAATTCTAAATTAGGGCCACCAAAGGAGGAGCTTGGAAGCTGGTTCATATTTTGAATAACTTTTTTTTTCCTATTATGTGTGAGCCAGTTGGGGATGTGAATGTATTTCCAATATCTTGTTTCAAATGCAAGATGACCTGCAGTGATTTTCGGTTTTGCATTGTGTAAAGACAGGCAGAGCCTTACCCCAGGGAAAGCATTATCAGCAGTGGCCCAAACAGGGAAACAGTGAAACTTAGAAAGAGAAAAGCAAAGTGCCTAAAGATAGACAAATTGTCTGGCTAGTCCAGACATTGTTTTCTTATCTCTGACTAAGCTGGGGAAGTAGATTTGTTGGCCTTGACAAGGAAGCCCTTTGTACATTGTGGGAGCAGGAGACCCTGGGGGCCGAGGACAATGGGCTTCCTTTGACACTGGGATGGATTACCTTCAGGAAGTGCATGTGGATTGCCCAGTGATTGAATTCCACTATTGCTTTTTCAGGATCATCTAATTATATTACAGACTCTACCCTGCTCCTTTAAATGGCCACAATCTCTTTTACCACAGTAATGAAATAACCACTGCTCACAATAATGGTATTTTTGTGATGGGCTTTGCAGCCAGAGCTGGAGCATTTTCTGCTCTGACAGCAAAGGCAACCGCAGGGATGTGGTGGCACATCCATGCAGGCAGGTGCTGTGGGTCTGTCCCTCCTGTCCCTGCTCCCCAGCTGCCTAAACCACCTTGGCAGGAGTCTGTGGGAGGAGAGAGCTCTGAGCTGCTCCTCAACCAGCAGTGAAATGGTTTTGGGGGCTAAAAAGGGAGAAACAGCAGGGCAGGGCTGGGTTCCTGCTGCATCAGCAGCTGCTCTGGATTTGGGGACACTCTTTTCAGAGTTAGAGGGGACATCACTGGTATAAAACAATGAGGTTGGATGGAGCAGCTCACAGGGACTCCAGGGCTCCTTCACCAGCCTCACAACAATCCAGACTGCCTGAGCCTGCCAGCAGAACAGTGCTCCCCTCACACCCAGCATCTTGCAGACTCCAGCCTTCTTTCTTAAGCAATCTGGTTTAGCAAAGTTTGCCCTTTCCCTTTTCCCCACAATATTTGTCTCGTGGAGATGCCTGCTTGCCCCACAGCTGTGGCATTTGGGAAAAACCTTGAGCAGGTCACCCTGCATTGCCCAAGGCCTGCCCCCAGCTTGCATCTTGCACAAACAGGCCCTTGTGGAGAACAAAGGGGAATCGTGGCTGTTTGCTTACAAACTTTTAAAAGCACAACTGTAATTTATGGGAGATTTCCCTTTCCTGTCACCAGAGCTGGGGCTGGAGGACAGTTCTGTGTGGTTATGTGCACACAGCCCTGGGATGCTGAGCTACCAAGGACATTTCCTTGCACAGATGTTGGGGATTTTTAAATTGGTTTTTTTGTGCTGAAAATGATGAATGCCAGAGATCATAGAAGCTAGAAAGCTGTCAGCAGAGAGCTTGTGGTTCAGGGCAAGGAAAGGCAGCTGCTGGGAGCACCTCTCCCTGCAGGGCCCCTGCAGTGACCCCCACCTCTGGCAGGGGATCAGTGAGGAGGAGGAGTGGGATGTCAGAGCAGGAGGGAGCTCCCACACGGGGTCAGTGAGAGCAGAGAGGGCTGAGATGTTTGGGAATGAATCTGCTCCCAGAGAGTTAAAGGGTTTGTGAACAGAGGCCATGGGAGTGGTTTACAGGAGATGCTTTACTAAAAAGAGAACTCAAATTGACAGAAATTACTCCCGGCCATCGCTACCTTGATATTTCACTGTCTAATTAAATCAATATTTTTTCTGATTTGCACAAAAACAGTGTGTGACTTTTACAGCCCAGTTGTGTGACAGAGGAGACAGACCCACGGGTAAATCATTCCCCCTTTCCAACTGACCTTTTGCTCCCAGGGATTAAAATCTCCACTTTATTTACAAACATCAGCTCACTGAATGAGCTGCTGAGGGCTGCAACTGTTGATGGATGCTAAGGTCATCTGAAACATCAAAGCAAAGGCTATTTATGAGCAAGGATGGGAAAAACATGGCAAGCTGCCTCTCTTCCTCCCCAGCCATGTGCTGCAGCCACTGTGAGAGGATTCCAGCAGCACAGGCTGCAGCTTTTATGGGCTGGAGATGAAATACCCAGGGTGGCCTGGATGGCAGCAAACACAAATCTCCTGATTCCTCAGAGCTTCAGGTGCCACGGAGCCCTGGGCAGGGGAGAAATGAGGCAGTGCAGATGCAGGAGGAGAGGAGGAGGAGGAGGAAGAGGAGGAGAATGAGGAGGATAAGGAGGAGGATGAGGATAAGGATGAGGAAGAGGAAGAGGATGATGATGAGGAGGAAAAGGATAAGGAGGATGAGGACGAGGTAGAGGAGGATGAGGATGAGGAGAAGGAGGAGAAGAATGAAGCGGATGAGGAGGATGAGGAGCATGAGGTTGAGAAAGATGAGGATGAGGATGATAAGGATGAGGATGAGGATGTAGTTGCCCCTGGATTGGGAGCATCAGGCTGGGCTGGATTTTGAAGGCTCTGTGTCAGCATTATCCACTGGGCTGTCCCACCCAATTAAAGCAATTAAAGTCACTTCCAGAAGCAGCCAAAATGGCTTTATCAGGATCAACAAAATGATCTAAAATCCCTGCTCATTCCTCACTTTATGTGAGCAGGGAGATCCTTTATCCCCTCAGTCCCAGGAGCTAAATCAGAGATGCCCCTTGACATTGTCTCCCTCAGCTTTTCCAAGCTGCAGATCCCACAAAAAAAACAGCCAGGATTTTTCTCCCATCAGTTGAGATTTCTTTCAGTCCTATTTGAATCAAAAAGTGGTTTGTTATTTTCCCTTTAATTTTGATTTTTTTTCCTTTTCTTTTATTTATTTATTTAATTTTACCTAGCAGATTGAAAAGATTAAAAGGAGCAATTCATTTTTTTTCAGATAAATTATTTCCCTGAACTTTCTTGGTCAAGAACTGCAATAGATTTCAGGTTCACACAAGCAACTGCTCTCTGTTTTTCTTGCAAAAAACCCAAATTAAACACACAAATCAAGGGTATCAGTAGCTTAGAATCTTGTCAGAAACCATAAATAACATGCAGTTTATTCCAGAGAAGCATATTTTGGAAAATAGTTTCACATTTCAAAATGGCTACAGGGTGGTGCAAAAGGAGAGGAAAACTGGGCACAGTTTCCTCTTGTTCCCACTCCTTTCATTACGTTTTACCTTGACATTTGCAATTTACCAGATAAATGATTTGCACCAAAATGGGAATATTTCCATAGATGAGGGAGGACGGGCACCATCCAGAAGAATACTTGGGAGGTTTGTTCCTTCTGGGTTTGGCTCCTTATCTCAGAGGGCTATTTTCCACTGTGCATGGCACTCAAAAATAGCTCCCAGGATATATTGGGCTGAATAGCCACCAAAAAAGGGCATTTGTATTAAAAAGTACTAATACATCAATTTCCCCAGGCATGCCAACCTTTCAGCTTTGTTTGGCAGTTGAGAAACTGAATTTCTGTTTTTACTTAGGGAAGGGAGCTGAGCCTGGAGTTGGTTCAGAGATTTTTTACTTCTCTCAGAGTTGGCTTTGTGGTAAAACTTCTCCCTGGAGCCTGGGGTAGATGTCAGACCCCCCAGATGGACCCTCTGCAGTTCCTGCTGGGAAAAGCAGGCTCTTTGCTTTGCAAGCACAGGTCCCACATCATGTCAACCCTTGGGAACCTTTTCCCTCAGGTCCTTGCACTTTGCCACGTCTCAGGCTCTTGGGAGCACACCTTCCTTTAAATGTGAGCTGAGAAAGAGCAAATGACCCTCTAAACTCATGGAGCCAAAGAGGGGACACTCAGCCACACAATTTCTTACCATTTCCTCCAAAACTACTGACTTATCTTTCAAACTAATGCCCTACCTTAGGCCCTACATCTCCATCACACCCCAAACAAAAAGGGCCTCCATTCTCCACGAGGACTGTGGGTCCTTGCACTTTGCCACACCTCAGGCTCTTGGGAGCACACCTTCCTTTAAAAGTGGGCTGAGAAAGAGCAAATGACCCTCTAAACTCATGGAGCCAAAGAGGGGACACTCAGCCACACCATTTCTTACCATTTCCTCAAAAACTACTGACTTATCTTTCAAACTAATGCCCTACCTTAGGCCCTACCTCTCTATCACACCCCAAACAAAAAGACCCTCCACCTCTCCACATGAAGACTGAGGGCTTTTTTCACTTTTCCAAAGCCATTTTCCAAAAAAAAAACCCCAAATTACAAGCTCAGAACACTTCAGTAATGTTCAGGTGAAGGTCACTGTAAGGGTAGAAAAGCAGAGGATTTTGGCAGCACGGGGTTTTAAGCACTTTAAATAAATCCCATTGAAGGAGGCCTCGTATGTTTAAACTTCCAGATGGGCTGTAGGGTTTTGCTGGTTTGGGATCTTGGACCTCAAAGCACACAAAGGAGAGATCTGTCAGGCTTCAGATGAACCACAAGGGCAAATTTAATCTGCTTAGAAATGTGCAGCTGACTTGATACAGATTTTCTGGTGCACAGATCAAAGCCAGTGCTGCACGCTGGGCTGGCTGAGTCCCCATGTGGGAAATAGATGGAGGAAAATGAGCAGAAATATGGAAACTGTGAATGGGGCTTCAATATTTGATAGATCCCCTCATTTGGTAAAGAAACCCTGGGAGAAAGGAGAAGGGAATGCAGGAATTTTGTTGCTGAGCTGTGCCTGCTTCAGACAAACCCCAAAACTGCTCCAACCGCTGGCCTGAGTGGTTTGCTGCCGACTTCTTTCACCTCCTTGGAGAAAATTCATTTTTTCAGCCTTCTGGGGGAAATGGTCAGGCAGAAATGACTCCAGCCTGGAGAGGATGGGATGGCTTTTACACTCACAGCATCGATATGGCATTTACAGCGTAGACCAATTCAGAGGGCTTGGGGTTTAAGTTGTGTGGCTCTCCAAGGGTGCTGTTGAAATGAAAAAGGGAAAATGTAGCTGTTTTTGAGGGTTCTGGTGTGCTGGGAGTGTCTGTGCCGTGCTGCAGTGCTCCTGGCACAGAGAGGGCACAGCCAGAGCTCTCTGTGCACCCCTGAGTGACAATGCCTGACCTGCAGGGTGCTTCCATCAGCCTCTCCCTCCTTCTCCCAGAGCAGACAGGAAAACTTGGTGCCTTTCTGGGCCTCTTGATCTAAGGAATAAAATATCAGAGTTTGTGGGAGAATTTAAGTGGCAAAATAGAAATGTTCCCAGAGCAAGGATTTGAAGATCCCCTGTTTCTGTGAGCTGTCATAAACCAGGACTCTGCAGCCTTCCCCAGACAGGACCTTGACAGCAATCAATATCTAGAAAAATGAAGCCAATTGTTGGCAGCAGGATTTAATATCTCTTTGATATGGTGCTTTATTTTATTTCTGTGCCTGGCTGTCATCTGCTGGGACAAGATCTGGGAGGAGTGGAACAAAATCCAATTTTTTTGTTGCACTTCCACAGAATGAGCAAGTTTGTTTTGCACCGTGAGATGAGCCACAGAAGAGCTGCTCAGTCCTCCCTTTGTCCCCCATCCCCAAATTCCTGAATTCCTCTGAAATGTCAAATACAGCTCTGCTTTGACCTGGAAAACAAGATATGTCTAACAGATTTTTAAGGATTAACTTCTGCAAGGTGCATTATTTAAATCATTACTCCAGTGCTCAGCTGAACTGTCAGATTTGGGCTGTGTTGGGATACTTGGGATAATCTCCAATTAGACACAACAGATTCTGCTGGAAAGGCAGAGAGAAATCAGGTAGTGCCCAGCTCAGAGGCTGAGTTTTAACCTTAAAACCAGTATTATTTCCCATATTAATTATAAATAATATTATAATTACAGTAAATAAGAAATAAAGTAATGTTATATTAGTAATTATTAATAAAATAATAATGTAAAATTAATAGAAATTATAAAATAAATGTTAATTAATACCCTCATTGTGTTGACAGCAGCTGCACCTGGGATTCAGAAAGGTGATAAACACAACATTTTGTTTTTTAACATATTTTAACATTTTGTTTACAAACTCTCCCCTTCTCCCTCCAGGAAATTGTGTGTTTAGTAAATAATTCTGATGACATGAGTACATTTTATTGTTTGAGTTAAATTAATGTCATAGACTTAATTAGTTACACGTTCCCCTGGCAGGAAATGGGGAGCGATTAGAACCACTGCATTAAAACACCCCTCAGCTCCTGCTCCTCTGCAGATGATTCCAATTTGGCTCATCTGCATTTCCCTGGGAGTGCATAAAGTAATGTTATATTAGTAATGATTAATAAAATAATAATGTAAAATTAATAGAAATTATAAAATAAATGTTAATTAATACCCTCATTGTGTTGACAGCAGCTGCACCTGGGATTCAGAAAGGTGATAAACACAACATTTTGTTTTTTAACATATTTTAACATTTTGTTTACAAACTCTCCCCTTCTCCCTCCAGGAAATTGTGTGTTTAGTAAATAATTCTGATGACATGAGTACATTTTATTGTTTGAGTTAAATTAATGTCATAGACTTAATTAGTTACACGTTCCCCTGGCAGGAAATGGGGAGCGATTAGAACCACTGCATTAAAACACCCCTCAGCTCCTGCTCCTCTGCAGATGATTCCAATTTGGCTCATCTGCATTTCCCTGGGAGTGCTTTCAGCAGAGATGCTGGAGGAGCAGCACAGGATGAAAAAAGTGACACAAAGTGACGTTTGCAGGTCCTGCCATGTGTGCCCACACCTGGAGCAAGAGCTCTGCATCCTCCCATCCTCATCCTCCCCTACAACAAGGGGATAATTAACCCCTTGTTCAGCTGTATCCCTGCCAGGGTGGCATGAGGAGCAGGAGAGGCCTTTGGCTGAACCAAAACATCCCTGAATTCTCAGCAGCTTCCAGCACAAACCCAAAGCACAGCCTGGTGCCACGGGAAGGAGATGAGCTCTGTGCCAGCCCAAAGCAGCACAGCCAGGCTCCCTGACTCTCCCTGTGCCATCCTTCTGTCTCCAGAAGGAAAACCACACCTATTTCTGCACACACCTGTGTTTGAACAGACAGGTGTCTGCTAAGGAAGGCAGGAGCCTCCCCTGAACTGGAAAATGTAAACCCCCTCCCTCCAAATTGTTATAAATTTGAAATTAAGGGGGGGCACTCAGGCAAAGATATAGGTGCAGGAATTACAATTCTTTATTAGGGAAGAAAATAGAAATAAAATAAGCAATGCAGTAATACAAAACAATGCTGATGGAGTCAGAATAGGAGCTGACCCCCTGTGTGTCAGGGGGTGACACAGTCCCACCCCATGGTGGCTCAGCCCTCCTGAAGTGCCAGCTGTGCTTCTGCTGGAGCAGGGATCCTTTAGAAGGGTGTAGTCTTCCTCTGAAGATCCAGTGGAAAAGGCAGCTGTTCCTCTGGGAATCCAGTGGGAAAGGCTGTCCTGGTATCCCAAAACCTCAGATTGTATCCAGGTAGGAATGCTTGGCTCCTCCCTCTGGGCAGGGCATCTCCCAGTGGGATGATGGAATTTTATCAGCCATTTTATTTTATTTTATTTTATTTTATTTTATTTTATTTTATTTTATTTTAATTTCATTTTTTAAATGCAGTGACACTTACTGGCCCATGAACAGAAGAGATCTCCTGGAGGGAGGATTGGTTGTGGAAGAGATAAAGAAAACTGCCCAATGAACAGGAGATAACAGCTTCACCTCTGACAGATGGCAATAGAACACACACATTACCTTGCAATCTAGGACAGCCTGTGCAGTGTCAGCCCTCTGGTGTCACCTGTCACCTGCAGCTCCAAAATAACATCCTCTCCCTTTACAGCGTTGTTTCATAATCAGAACAAGCAGAGGAACAGAGAAAGCTCCAGGAGCTGACAGAAAGGGTTTCAGCTTGCTCCCAGGATAATGAGGAAGATGTGCTGCTCATTTCAGTTCAGGGCCTCTTTGAAATGAGCTGAGCCACTTAATTAATGAACATATTTAAAACAAGGAATGGAGGGATAAAAATCACTGAGAGGTGCAATTATTTTGACAGATGCTTCAAGTAAGGTCCTGTAATTCCTCACAGAAGGATTGTGCAGAGCTAATTGCAATGCAGTGATTCCACAAACAGGCTCCTCTGGGGCACTCCTTTGCTTTGGGGGGATTTGGGTCCTTCACTGGGGCTTCATTCAGGGCCTTCTGAGACCTCACCAAAAGCTGAGAAGTGTTGTTTGATAAGATAAAATGGGATGAGAGCAACCAGTGCAGTTTGGGTTAGTGAGCTGAGATCTTGGCGCCCTGGCTCCTGGTTGTGTTGCTGTTGAACAATGAAAGGCACATCCAGACAGGCACAAACATGGCCTGAACCATCCCTGGGACACCTTCATGGTGCCATGTCTGACAAATGGCCCAGGGCAAGGGCTTGTGAACCTTCCAGTCAAAGGTGGGCACTGAAATTCTTTAACTGCCCCTGCAAACTGAGAACAGCACATCTGGAGAGCCAAACTCCTCCTCAAAGCACTTACCTGTGATTTATGTCACCTCGAGCTTTTAATCCCCCTCATAAGTCAAAACACAGGGTTTTCTCTTTTTTTCAGAGTACTCTAGGTAGTCACACAAAGTTCAGAATAAACCTCAGGCTCCCTGAATCCCAGCTGCTCTGAGATTCCTGCTTTAAACTCAGAGCCTTGCCTTAAATTCAAACTCAGGCTTGCCTCACGCAAGGGTAAATCTCAGAGTTGTGGAGTCTTAGAAGTCAGGGCTCAAACTTTCTGAAGGAATTTGCCATTTGAGGGTGAATATAGAGAGAAGTGCTCATTTTGAGCGAGGTCTGATTTTGTCTGGAAATTAAATCTATTTACACAAGCTCTTTGCAGCTTAACAGCTGTGGGTAAACCTCCTGTAACCCCACATGGCACTATCAGTTCTGTTTGGGAAGGTACTGAAAGCTGGAAAAACTCACACTTTCTAATTTCAGAGACTTGTTTGCTTTCTTATTTGATAGCATCCTATCTCTTCTGATGCTCCATTTCTTCCATTTCCAGTTAAGAATGGCTCCTCCATTACTCCAGGACCATCAAATATTGCAAAAGATGAATTACATGGAAATAGATGTTTGGTACTTTGTTAATGCTACTGTGCAGTAACAATCCAAAAAGCATTATAAAGACTCTAAAAGCCACTCAGAAAAAGAGATAACATTCATTTAATTTATTTTAGTGATACTGTTATTGTCATCCTCAAATGTCACACAGCATTTTCCCTTCTTTTAAAGGCAATTGAGGATCTGACTGCAATTCTGGTACCCATTCTGCCACAACTGTTGATCTAACTTGAAAGTGTGAGTGTTTTTATGGTGCAGAAAATGTCACAATAGAAACATCCAGAGCTGCAGGATCTGAAAGCACAGCATGGCACTGCAAACTGGAACTGGGCTGGGGCTCAGATCCACTCTAGAATTACACTGGGAGATGCCTTTGCTGAGACTTTTTAAAATGTTTCACATTTTTAAAGAATTCAGCTGCCCCAGTTGAAGTAAGGAGTTTTTTCAGCTAAGATATTGTGGTCTTCATGCATCAGATGATTTTTAACAGGAGGAAGAGGATGGAGAGGGTTTGCTGACTGAGTACACTTGTCCATGGAGCGAGTTGTGAAACATCTGGGTCAACAAATTGAGGGCAAGGAGAGTTTTGCTTTGAAAGGTTAATTGACAATAAAGTGCAGACTGGGCCCTCAGCAGCACCTGTGTGTGGCGGTGTTCACAGGGGTCTGAGGATGAGGGAAGAGACGAGGATCTGACTCCATGTTTCAGAAAGCTGATTTATTATTTTATAAAATTAGAAACAACCACATGAGACCAATCACAGATGCACCTGTTGCATTCCACAGCAGCAGATAACCATTGTTTACATTTTGTTCCTGAGGCCTCTCAGCTTCTCAGGAGAAAAAAATCCTAAGGAAAGGATTTTTCATAAAATATCATGGCTACACCTGGGTGCTCAGCCACAGCCCAGCCCTCCAGGTTGTTTTCCTGCAGTTCTCCTTGGTGCAGCCTCTGTGATTTCCTGGGGCAGTGCCTCTTTTCCTGGCCTTCCACAGCACTGATTAAAGCCAGCTCAGGGCTGTGCTCTGCCTTTCCCATCCCACTGACACCCCCTGGCTCAGGTTTGTCCCTCCAGACACAAACTGCATCTCCCACAGTTGTCCCAGAGCTTTCACTATAGGACATGAAATAAAACCATGTGGATACTGGAATCTCCAAGGTAAAAAGAGGGAAGTTTAATTTCTGACTCCAACATTTATAGATTTCCCAAAGTGGCAGTGGATTGGAGGGTGACAGTGCCACCTCTCCAATGACACTGGACAAACCAACAGTCCATCAACTTTCTCCTCCTCCAGAAAAGAACGCAAAACAAGAAGTATTTACAAATGAAAAGTGTGAGGAAGTTTGTTACAAGAATAGAAACATCAGAATGCTTAAAAGAACTTAAAAAACCAAAGTGACAGAGAGTGGCACAGATGAAAGGCAAAGGGCTATTTTATTTTTTTTATGGGATACTGGTTTTTCTAAATACATGCCCTGCTATTGATGTCTGGCCATTTTTACCACTAAGTAAAACATCCCTCAGTGGTAACCTGAAGAAGCACAGCCACTGTACTAGCACGACATCATTAAAAAGTGCTCAGGATGAATTTCCACTGGAGCCCCTTCCCACAGAGCAGTCCCAGCTGCAATGACAGGACTGTGGTGCTTTCACTGGGCTCTGCTCTTCCACAGCTGAGTGTTTCAAGTCCCTTCACCTTAAAATCTGTCTCCAGAGATACAAAGTCAGTGGAAATGTAAAAGGAATTACTGATTAGGTTTGTAATTAGCCAAAGGAAGCACTACAGGTTAAGGGTGCACACCCCCCTCCAGCTGTAAACAAGCACTTCATGGTATTAAAGCATTTTCAGAAAAAAAATCATGGTGTGCACTAAACATGGGAAAAGCTCTTCAGAAAGCTTGTACAAAATAAGGGATTTATTTACTAATTCTCAGACACCTGCTGGTGGGAGGTGTCTGATTTGCAGCATCCCCAAGGAATCAAACACACCGTGGTGCCATGGCAGAGACCTAATTCTGTCTTTTTTCATCCACAATTAACCTTACAGATTAAACAGGAAGGGATCTAGCACAAAAGTGCTGCTGAGAGACAAGGGCAAAACAGAGCCAGAAAAGTCTCCTTTCATTGCAGTGCTCCTGTGAGCAAAGAGGGAAATCAGGAAACCAAATCTGAGCCTCTTTCTGCTAGCCTGATTCGTCAGGTGAGCGGTCACAAATGGGAAATTCAGTTTATAGCAACAGGCAGGGATTTGGGCACTCACTTGTTAACTCACACTGCAGCTTTAAAGCAAAGTTTTAGCAGCTTAGAGGAGAGGGAAATAAAAAGAAGTGGCGAATATGTTGCTGTAGAAGAGAAGCATTTAGAGAACTTCTGTTGGAGGCAAAATGTGGAAATAAACAAATTCTTGTAGACACTGCCCTCATGCTGCCTTTTAATTGAACTACATAGATCAAGGAGTGCCACGGGGAAGGGAAAAACAAACCAGTGAGGAATTTAAATGAGTTTTAGGGAGGAATTAGGAAAGTCACCGCCAAGCCAGGCCCCAGCTGTAAATATCACTGATCTGAGGACCCTGATATTCTGAATTTTCACATCTCTGGCTCACAGCAGACCCTGGAGAGCTCAGCCCCCTCAAGGCAGACCCCACACCCTTCTCTCCCGTGTTCTGGGTGTTGTTCTGGTCCCTCCTGCACTGCTGCCACATCTCACATGGAAATCCAGCCAGCCTGCCCCAGGATGTCTGGCTCCTACACCAACCCCTGAGTCCTTCTTGTTTGGGGCTGGAAATCCTTCCAGACCCAAACACACACTCTGCAAAGACTCTGGCTTCAAAGGGGGCTGTGGGCCCCCAGGAAAAAAAAAATCCTTTGGTTCTAGGCTGGCACTTGTCAGGATTTTACCCATGATGAATGACCTAAAACCCAAATAAACCTCTTTACTTGCCCAGTGCCATGAGGTCTGGGATATAATTGGAGATCCCAGATGTTACCAGATAATATATAATTATAGTGATCATCTTCTGATTAGACCAAAACCCAAAAAGCAACACTTGAGTGCCACTGAAGTCAGTGGGAGCTTTGCCAGCAGCTCCAAGCTGGCAGGATTTCACCCCACATTTCTTTCACAGCAGATTTAATTAGTGGTCGGTAATGAGGCACTCTTAAAATTCTCCACATCTGGGGAAAGAGAAACATGATTAGATTAGAGTGTACAGTTATAATTCACAAATAGGATTGTTAGAACTAGTTTTCCTCTGCTTTTTTTCCCCTTCTTTGCCAGGAATAACACAATTAAACTCAGCGTCTCCACACGTAATGGAGTGAGGAAGGACTGAAGTGAGGGGGTTGAGGAAAGCTGCTGACATGGGGGCCTGGTTTAGGGGTCCCATTTCAGATCTGAGGGAATCCTGATTAATTATTTCATTTTAATTATTCTACTTCATTATTAACTATTTCTGACTATTTCAGAGAAAGTTGCAAATTAACCACAAATCACCCCAGAACAGGTGGAAAACAAACCAAGAGGAAACTAGGTAAGAAGTGAAAATTGCTTGTGAGAGAAGCTCAGACAAAAAGGTAGGACACATGGGGTGATGAACACAAGAAGTTCAGAAATCCGGAATGTAATTTTCATATTTCTTAGGAAAAAAAAAACCCAAACAGAACAAGTCTGTCCATATTTGAGAATTCCACAGGAACCTATTTCTTTGGTTTCCTAAGCAAAAATTCTTTTGGTCATCTCAAACTCCTCCAATATTCCAGGTCAAAAGAGAACAAAGGCTGGAAGCTGAGCTCCACAAAATGCTGTGACATAAAGCCAAAGTCAGACCCAAGCTGTAATAATGGCTGCAAACATGGATTTTATTTCCATTTGCTTCCCTGAGTAAGTGCTCCCTGGTTTTCATTGGCATTTGGAAGAAATCATGCTGACTCCAAAGCAGTTAGGAGGGGAAGCCAGTAAATGGAACTTGGATTATGGGATCACTGGCTGGATTAAGCTGCCCAGAGAATGGCTACAACCTTCACTTTCACAAAGACTTTCCATTTGTGGATGCAAATGACTGGACAGCATGGTTACAGCTGTATTATTACATCCAGGATTTTTTTTTTTTCTTTTTCCCTTCCCAGAGGATCCCTCCTTTTGCTTGGAATAAGGAGCAATAAAAACGAGCAGGCTGTAAAACCCAATGATCTGGATGGAATTACCTCCAAAGTGCTTCAAGCAGCAAATGTCCATGCAACTTTCCTTAGTTCAAATCCACATTTTAATCTTGTTCCTGCCCTTCAAGCCTCCTTTGTGTGGAAAGGTGGTATTTGTTTCACTACACAGCCTGGACGTTTTGAGTTTCTGACCTGCCTTTGCTCAGTTAGCACCAAAAGGAGCAACTACATTCAGCAGAACTGTAAGATCAGATGTCATAAATAGTCTGGTGCCTTCACACTGCCCTGGAGGGATCCCATTTTCATCCTCATCAAGGTATGATTGTGCATATCAACCAATGTCACCTCCACAGGGAAAAAAGTCAACCTTGCATTTTACACACGAGCTGAGATGCTGAAGAAAACTTCTGTCACTGTTGGCTGCTTAGCACAACCAGGCTCCCACAAAATTCACTTGAATCTGTTGTTGGCATCAGCTAGAATCATAAAACCTCACAAAAGTGGTTGATTTTGCATAAGCCTTTCCCTGCTTAGGAAGTACCTATCAAGAGTAAGTTTGTGATGAATAGATTCATCTCTCTTCCCCAAAATGCTTGTGGAAATATGTGCCCTTCAGGAAGGAAGGTGATGCTTTGGGCTCCAAGGCTGAGGAGCAAATGTTATTCAAGTATTTCTTGTTGGCACTAGAAAGAAGCACTCTGCTATACAGAGCATTCCCTGAATGGTAAATTTGGGGATTCAATCACATCAAATCATTCAGGGCAAACAGAAGCAGACTTCTGATATAGCTCCCCACCTCTACACAAACCATAAAATTGGTTTTATTCCTGTATGAAACTAAAAGGTATCTGTAAAGCTCAATGCATTGACTGGGGGAGTGCTGGATCCATCACCTGGAGGTGTTCCAGCCTCTCCCCGAGGAGCTGCACACATAACTGGAGAGATTTGATAGCATTAAATTATAGAACTGTGCTCTGTCACTGTCTGGCCAGGCTGGAGCACCCCGAGGGAGTGAATCTCTGCCGAGGAGCAGAGCTGTTAAAAATTAACTGCTGCTGGGGTGCTGGCCTTTCCTCCAGGTCTGAGAACAAAGATGTTTCCCTCCAGCAGCAGGGCAGGGAGTCTGGAACTTGAGAAATTGCTTCTTTTTTTCCTCAGGACTTTTCATTCCTCGCCTCTCCTCCCAATTATTTTAACTCCTCGGAGAGCAATCACCTCCTCTAATGGAAGTGATGCCAAAACTCCTGGGAGCACCAGCATGGCCCTAAAGAATATAAATCCTTCTCCCACTTTCTCTCTTAATCTCCACTAAATCCCCGTACATTATGCTGAATTAGATAACAGGGAGGGCATTAATATTTCCTCAGATAAGAAATAAGCTGCCCTGAGTTAAACAACCCCTATTATTTATATCCATGTGAGCAACAACCATGAATTAGAAGTTGCTGGCTTTTTTCTTTGTTTTTTTTATTTTCCTCTTTTTTTGCCTTTTTTTTACTTTTTATTTTTCTTTTAAAATATGGTGGCACATTGAAAAAAAAAACAAACAACCAAACAAACTTGTGAAGCTGGGTCCAGAAGTTATTAAAGTAATGGGAAAAGCCTGATGGAACAAAGCTGATCCAGAACATGGATTGAGGAATATTATGTAACTATCAAATGTTTCCCAAAAGCAAGTGAATGGTGCCCTGAATCTGTGGACATGACATCACCACCTCCTAAGAACTTAATTCCCACAGATCCATTGTATCTTGTGATTATTTACAGGGGAAGCCCTGAGTGAGATTGTCTCCAGAGCACACGCTGCCTGCTGCCATTAGGCTCAGGAAGTGCTGCTGCCTGTCAGGGCTTCAATAACTGGGTTTATGGGCTTCTCTTTTATTATCTCTGCTCCAAGATGTGAATCCCCACTGAATCCACCCACATTTGCATGGGGGAATTGGCTGCTGGGGATGGCTTGGCTTTTTTCAGCAATTTCCCTCTCAGGAGAGAGTTTTTGAACCAAGGTGGGAAAGGATCTTTAAATATTTTGTCCGAGACACAGATGGAAACATTAAGAATCTAATTAGAAAAGTGCATTTACTTGACCTGACAGGTTAATCTGAACAGTAAATATGGATGACACAGCCCCAGGTAAAACAAAATTCATGTGGCAATTCAGCCGGAGCTGGTTAAAGAATTACCAAATAACCCCCATGAATCTGCATTTCTGAGGTCCAGCTCTAATTTCTCAGCAGTTAACTTAATGGCCAGCTGAAAGCCCAATGCTCAGATGGTTCAACAGAATATTCATTCACCATCAACAAACACATAAACCAGGAGTTAGGAGGAAATTGTGGTACATATTGGAATTAGCAGGATCTGGGCAAACTACCTGTAATCATTTCTTTGATGGATGAGACTTTCCCCCCTTGGCAGACAGCACAGGTTGTAATGCTTCTGAATGTGCTTATTATTTTAAATTGTTTGTTCCATCATTGTCTCAGCAAATGAAGGGAAATGGGTTGTCAGGATCATGTACCTCTGGTTATCCAAACTGCTTGTTTAGCCTCAAAAAGTGCCGATTTTTCCTGTCCCTGAACAGAAATCTATTCTTCCCCCATAATATTTGCTAAGTGTTTTCTTGCAAAACAGAACAATTCTGAAAATAAGAATAAAGAGGAGTTATTAACAAGGAAAGCAAGGGTTTCCCAGTCAGATTTTTGCACACTGTTATTTCTGTGGGGACTACAGTCCTCTGACTTGTTTATTCTAAAATAAAACTGTGAATTGCATCCACCACTCTCAGTCCATCCCACATATCCCGATTTCCTTCAAAGAAATGACCCTGTAACTCCCTGCTTATGGGAATAAATCACACAGACTCAATTTTCTTCATGGTGGAAAAAGCCCATTCTTAATTTACCAAACTCCTTTTATCCAGTTTTACAGATGTAATGTGGGACTCCAATTGGTCAGGAGCTTTCTTGCCAATCACTTTATTGGTCAGTAACAAATTGTTATTCTGGATTGATTGGTCACTCAAACTCTCAGTGTGTACATGCAGGAAAAGTTGTTTGTGAGAGACAGTTTTCATTTTTCTATCTGTGTAAAAACATTTTGTACAGGTGTAAGTTGTTTTTTAGCCAGGAATAGATTGTTATGTTAGCCAATGGTAGTCCACACAGAAATTATAACTTGCAAAAATCTGACTGGGTAACCCTTGCTTTCTTTGTTACTAATTCCTCTTTATTCTTATTTTCAGGATTGTTCTGTTTTGTAAGAAAACACTTAGCAAATATTGTGGGGGAAGAATAGATTTCTGTTCAGGGACAGGAAAAATAGGCACTTTTTGAGGCTAAACATCAGGATTGCTTTCACATGGGAACCTGCACAGTGCCAGCTTAGCAAGGCCAGCGCTGATTCTAGGAGACCAAGCTTGATTTTGTCAAGCTTTTCTCTATGGTTTTTCTACCTTCCTGCAGCGCCTGCTCCCCTGCAATTTCCACACACTGGATATAAATCCAGCTGCAAAGGCTTCACAGCAGCAGGCAGGGAGATCCTGTTCATCATCCCCATCTGCAGAGTTTCAGCCACACAAATCTCTGCAGGTCTGGGGGTGAGCTCACAGAGGGGAGGTGTCCTCCCTCTCCCCTCCCAAATTCTCCCTCTCCCCTCCCAAATTCTCCCTTCCCCAGCCAGGAACCCCTGTTTGCACCAGCCCTGGAGGAGGTTTTGTGTGCTCAAGTGAAGAAATAGCCTGACAGACTGCTGCCCATGTCTAATCCTGCAAATCAGCACCAATAATCATCTTAGCTCCCCAGCAGATCTATTTTTAATGAGTGCCACCCCCCAGCTGCCTCTGGGCTCCCAGCTCCAGATGTGCAGCCCTTGGCTGTGGCTAATACTGGACTCTCACTGGCACCCTGTAATCCCTGGGGATTATTCACTGAGACGCTTCCCCCTTCTTTTTACATAACCAAGGGGACCTTTCTTATTTATCATCAGAGTGGAGTGGTTGCTAAATTCAGGCCACAAAGGCTGTTCTCTGCACTGACCCTCTGTACAGTGGTATTTATCCATTTATAAATAAAATATACTGAATTTGGATAAATAGGCTCCTAATTCTGGGGCTTCTAGCTTTTCAGATATTGTTACAATTAACAATATAAATAATATAAATAATATACCATGATATAATATAATGTAATATAATGTA
>NW_005054373.1:261355-264382 GCF_000277835.1 Geospiza fortis | reverse complement strand
AAATTATATTATTTTATTATTTACTTTTATTATAATATATTGTTTTATTTTTATTTTTTTCCACTAGATTCAAAATTTTTCACTAGATTCACATTCTCCCTTGGGGAAAATAAACCCCAGCTTTTACTCATAACCCAAACCTTATGTAACTCTTCACGATATGATTCATACTACAACTGCATTGGGTGACAACTGAATTTTGAAAGACACACACACAGACATTGATGTTGTCTGCCAGCATCTCAATTTTCTTTGAAACACATAAACTCTCACTGCCTTCCTTTGGCTGCGGGGAGAAATCTGTCAATGTTTTTAAAGTTCACTATGGAATACCTCCCTTGCCACAAGAAGTGAGTGGGAAGATTTTTCCTGTTCCCTGAAGAGCTGTAAGATTTTGGAAGAGTTTCATGTTGTGCATCAGGACAATCCATCAACACTTTGAAACTCCTCGAGGAAGAGAAATTCAGACTTCTTGTCATCGGTTCTGTGTGGCCAAAAATATTTTGTTCCCATGTGGAGCATCTCATTATTGAGATGGAGATACCTGGAATATTGACATGAAAAAACGATCACTTTCTAAAAACCCACCGATTTTCTTAGTTTGATAGTTGTTGAAAATTTAATTTTAAAATTCCTTCAAAAATTTGTCATTTATTAGAGGCAAAATCAGATTAATTTCAGGTAAGAATTGCTCAGGGTGACTATGTCTTTAGGAATCAATGGGTTTGTGGGCTCAGTTACCAGGATTAGAGCGTCCAAATTAAAATGGACCATTGAGCAGGAGCCAGGGAGAACTCATGGAACATGGTGTGCTGTTACCAGGGCAGGAGCTGATATCTGGTTACTGAAACATACACCTTTCTACCCAGAAACTTTAAAAATATTAAATATTTCATATGGTTTAATCAAAGAAAATGCTGCTATGTTTTTTTATTTTAAGGAATTTGTAATCAGGGGCATTCTGTTGTAAGAAAATAAAATAAAACAAGAGGAAATCTTTGGCTAATGGCCTTTTAAAACCCCCCTGTTACTGAATTAAAAATTAAAATTTGCGTGATGGAAATAGAAAGGAATTGTTTGCTTCCCTTCCATATATTGGCTGGGTTGTGCAGAATATTATTTCTATTCAGCCCTCCCCTCCCAATATTTCACTGTCACAGACCCAAAGGCCTCAGGATTTCAGCAGCCAATTCTCATACACTCATTCCAGCCTTAAAATCTCACTGCTAAGTCCATGTACATAATCCAGTGACAGATTGGGCTCTTACTGTGGAGACAGAAGAAATAATCAAGTGCAGGGCAGAAAATCCCAGACACCCACCTGACTTTAGCGCCAGGGAAAGCAGACAGCTCCTTAAATTACAGAGAACATGTCAACAAATAGCAATAATGAGTGAACTGTGGCCCAGAATGGCCTGAGCCCTGTGCCAGCACAGGGCTTGGTTTGCCCAGCTCTGCTCTGATCCCTCAGCTTGGTGGTCAGGGAGTGAGGAAATGCAGAGCTGGCACAAGGGTTGAGAGAGGTTTTTGAGGTAGCGGAGATGCTCTGTTGTGGGAACCCAGGACATTCCTCTGGCTGCTCTGGAGGACTCAAAACCCTGGCAGGGGCTCAGAGACCTTGGCACAGAGTCATTCACACCTGTGCCTTTGATTTTAGCCCGTGGAAACAATTACCAACTTTGTGTGAAGTGTTGCAAGCCACAAGAGTTTGAGTAGAATGATAGTGAATTTGTCACAGGGTGAAAAAGTAGAATTCTGGGGTTTTTAGAATGGGGGTTCAAGAAGCAAGATGGAGGAATCCAGGTGTGTTCTGTCCTTCTCCTTCTCCTTCTCCTTCTCCTTCTCCTTCTCCTTCTCCTTCTCCTTCTCCTTCTCCTTCTCCTTCTCCTTCTCCTTCTCCTTCTCCTTCTCCTTCTCCTTCTCCTTCTCCTTCTCCTTCTCCTTCTCCTTCTCCTTCTCCTTCTCCTTCTCCTTCTGATGGTGGCACTTCTGGATTGGTTTAGAGACAGACTGTCTAACATAGGTGATAGGTATTGGAAAATTACTGTAAATAAAGTCCAGGTAGTTTTTAGTATAAAAAGCCAACACCACCCCAAGGGCAGGGACTGTGCCACAACACGACCTGCTGGACAGAGCTCAGCAGGTCAGAGAAAGAATGGAATGGATAAGAGAAAATAAACAACCTTGAAAAGCAGAGACAAGGAATCTCGACTTCTTCAGTCATGGGGCTGGGAAAAAAGAGACTTTCTGATACCTCAGGAGCCATTTCAAGCGCAGAAAACCTGAGATGCTGTAATTTAAGGAGCTGGGAATGGAATTGTAACGCTGCTAAAATTCCCACTTTATCTGCGTGCCTCCTGGGCTCTCCCCTCCTTTAAGGTCTCCCAGACTGAGTTAAATCTGTGCTCCTCAGGCAGGATCATTCCCTGGGGGTGTTGTTAAGCATCCTTCTCTCACACCTCCTGAAGATCCACCAGGCTCCCTCTGTTTATTCCAAACTCACACACCAGATGGACACCCAGCTCTCCAAAGAGCTTTGCTCCAACACCCAGCCTCCAGCTTGGTTTTTTAATGTGGTTTTTTTTTTTTAATTTTTATTTTGAGGCAACCCCAGTAATGAAAATAAATGCCTGGGGCCTGACAGAAAGCAGGCGTTTGATTACATGAACAGCCAGTTTTCCAGCCAGGAGTGATAACAAATTAAATAGCCATCTGAAACGGGGAGTAATGAACCCAGGAATGCTGGCACGAGTTGCCATCTGTGTGGTGCTCATTGAGGATTCAGTCTCCAAAGGAACCTGGATGCAGCAAAGTGTGTGACTGAGTGGGGGGCTGGCTTCAAACCTGTGGGGCAGCAGCAAAAAACCCCAAAAAACCCCATAAAATGAGCAATAAACCTTGTATTTAATCGCTTTGCTACAATAAAGGCAGAAAATCCACTTCAAAATTAAATACATATATATATTTATATTCATGAAAAATATAAAATTAAATATATAAATTACTATTTATAATATAATATATTTC